>NC_053027.1:118129329-118210179 GCF_003073215.2 Triticum urartu | reverse complement strand
ATACAAATTTTTTATGCTGGATTGAATTTTGCTTCTAGAAATCTTTTAGATTCGGCCGCGGGAGGCACTTTTATGGAAATCACTTTAGGAGAAGCTACTAAACTCCTAGATAATATTATGGTTAATTATTCTCAATGGCACACCGAAAGATCTACTAGAAAAAGGTTCATGCTATAGAAGAAATTAATGTTTTGAGTGGAAAGATGGATGAACTTATGAAATTGTTTGCTAATAAGAGTGTTTCTTCTGATCCTAATGATATGCCTTTGTCCACTTTGATTGAGAATAATAATGAATCTATGGATGTGAATTTTTTTGGTAGGAACAATTTTGGTAACAACGCATATAGAGGAAACTTTAATCCTAGGCCGTTTCCTAGTAATTCCTCTAATAATTATGGTAATTCCTACAACAATTCTTATGGAAATTATAATAATATGCCCCCTGATTTTGAATCTAGTATTAAAGAATTTATTAGTTCGCAAAAGAGTTTCAATGCTTTGATTGAAGAAAAATTGTCTAAGATTGATGAGTTGGCTAGGAACATGGATAGAATTTCTCTTGATGTTGATTCTTTGAATATTAGATCTATTCCACCTTAGCATGATATCAATGAGTCTCTCAAAGCCATGAGAATTTCCATTGATGAGTGCAAAGAAAGAACCGCTAGGATGCGTGCAAAAAAGGTTGCTTTATAAAAGTGTGTTCTTCTAGTTTTGATGATAATAAGGATGAATATCTAAAAGTAATTGATGTTTCTCCTATTAAATCTTTGTTTTGCAATATGAATCTTGATAACTATGGGACTGGATACGAGTCAACTTTAGTGAATAGGCGTCCTAATGATTCGGAGTTTTTAGATCTTGATGCAAAAATTAATAAAAGTGGGACTGAAGAGGTCAAAACTTTTCATAGCAATGAACCCACTATTTTGAATTTCAAGGGTTTTAATTATGATGTTGCAATCTATGCTAAATTCTCCGCATGCTTATAGTCAAAATAAAGCTTTTACCAAACATATTATTGATGCTTTAATGCAGTCTTATGAAGAAAAGCTTGAATTAGAAGTTTCTATCCCTAGAAAACTTCATGACAAGTGGGAACCTACTATTAAAATTAAGATTAAAGAACATGAATGCTATGCTTTATGTGATTTGGGTGCTAGCGTTTCCACGACTCCAAAAACTTTGTGTGATGTGTTAGGTTTCCGTGACTTTGATGATTGTTATTTAAATTTTCACCTCGCAGATTCCACTATTAAGAAACCTATGGGAAGGATTAATGATGTTATTATTGTTGCAAATAGGAATTATGTGCCCGTAGATTTCATTGTTCTTGATATTGATTGCAATCCTACATGTCCCATTATTCTTGGTAGACCTTTCCTTAGAATGATTGGTGCAATTATTGATATGAAAGAAGGGAATATTAGATTCTAGTTTCCGTTAAGGAAAGGCATGGAACACTTTCCTAGAAATAAAATTAAATTACCTTATGAATATATTATGAGAGCCACTTATGTATTGCATACCAAAGATGAAAATACCTAGATTTATTCTTGCCTTTATGCCTAGCTAGGGGCGTTAAACGATAGCGCTTGTTGGGAGGCAACCCAATTTTATTTTTGTTCCTTGCTTTTTGTTACTGTTTAGTAATAAATATTTCATATAGCCTCTGTTATGGTTGTGTTTTTATGTTTAATTCATGTTTGAGCCAAGTAGAACCTTTGGGAAGACTTGGGGGGAGTTTTTTGCGATCTTGCTGTAAAAAAACAGAAACTTTAGCGCTCACGAGATTTGCTGCCATTTTTTACTGGAGAGTGAGATTAGGTTGATTATTTTTGCGGATGATTAATAGACAAATTCCTCATGTCCACCAATTTATTTCAGAATTTGTGGGGTTACAGAAGTATTCGAAACCTACATATTACTACAGACCGTTCTGTTTTTGACAGATTCTATTTTTCGTGTGTTGTTTGCTTATTTTGATGAATATATGGCTAGTATCGGAGAGTATGAACCATAGAGAAGTTGGAATACAGTAGGTTTAATACCAATATAAATAAAGAATGAGTTCATTACAGTACCTTAAGTGGTGGTTTGTTCTCTTATACTAACGGAGCTCATGAGATTTTCTGTTGAGTTTTGTGTTGTGAAGTTTTCAAGTTTTGGGTAAAGATTTGATGAATTATGGAATAAGGAGTGGCAAGAGCCTAAGATTGGGGATGCCAAAGGCACCCCAAGTTAAAATTCAAGGACAACCAAAAGCCTAAGCTTGGGGATGCCCCGGAAGGCATCCCCTCTTTCGTCTTCGTCCATCAGTAACTTTACTTGAGGCTATATTTTTATTCACCACATGATATGTGTTTTGGTTGGAGCATCTTGTATGATTTGAGTCTTTTCTTTTTAGTTTACCACAATCATCCTTGCTGTACACACCTTTTGGGAGAGACACACATGAATCAGAATTTATTAGAATACTCTATGTGCTTCACTTATATCTTTTGAGCTAGATAATTTTGCTCTAGTGCTTCACTTATATCTTTTTAGAGCACGGTGGTGGTTTTATTTTATGGAAATTATTGATCTCTCATGCCTCACTTATATCATTTTGAGAGTCCTTTAGAACAGCATGGTAATTTTCTTTGGTTATAAAATTAGTCCTAATATGATAGGCATCCAAGATTGGTATAATTAAAACTTTCATAAAAAGGTGCATTGAATACTATGAGAAGTTTGATACTTGATAATTGTTTTGAGATATAAAGGTGGTGATATTAGAGTTGTGCTAGTTGAGTAGTTGTGAATTTGAGAAATACTTGTGTTGAAGATTGTGAGTCCCGTAGCATGCACGTATGGTAACCGTTGTGTAACAAATTTGAAACATGAGGTGTTCTTTGATTGTCTTCCTTATGAGTGGTGGTCGGGGACGAGCGATGATCTTTTCCTACCAATCTATCCCCCTAGAAGCATGCGCGTAATGCTTGGTTTTTGATGACTTGTAGATTTTTGCAATAAGTATGTGAGTTCTTTATGACTAATGTTGAGTCCATGGATTATACGCACTCCCACCTTTCCATCATTGCTAGCCTCTTCGGTACCATGCATTGCCCTTTCTCACCTTGAGAGTTGGTGCAAACTTCGCCGATGCATCCAAACCCCATGATATGATACGCTCTATCACACATAGACCTCCTTATATCTTCCTCAAAACAACCACCATACCTACCTATTATGGCATTTCCATAGCCATTCTAAGATATATTGCCATGCAACTTTCCACCATTTCATTTATTATGACATGCTTCATCATTATCATATTGCCTTGCATGATCATGTAGTTGACATCGTATTTGTGGAAAATCCACCATGCATAATTTATCATACATGTCACTCTTGATTCATTGCCCTTCCCGATACACCGCCGGAGGCATTCATATAGAGTCATATTTTGTTCTAGTATCGAGTTGTAATCATTGAGTTGTAAATAAATAGAAGTGTGATGATCATCATTAATAGATCATTGTCCCCCAAAAAAGGGAAAGGCCAAAAAAATAAAGGCCCAAAAAAAGGTGAAATAAAAAGGGACAATCCTACTATCCTTTTTTCCACACTTGTGCTTCAAAGTAGCACCATGATCTTTATGATAGAGAGTCTCTTGTTTTGTCACTTTCATATACTAGTGGGAATTTTTCATTATAGAACTTGGCTTGTATATTCCAACAATGGGCTTCCTCAAATGCCCTAGGTCTTCATGAGCAAGCACGTTGGATGCACACCCACTTAGTTTCTTTTGTTGAGCTTTCGTACATTTATAGCTCTAGTGCACCTGTTGCATGGCAATCCCTACTCCTTGCATTGACATCAATTGATGGTCATCTCCCTAGCCCATTGACTAGCCGCGTCGATGTGAGACTTTCCTCTTTTTTGTCTTCTCCACATAACCCCCATCATTATGTTCTATTCCACACATAGTGCTATATCCGTGGCTCACGCTCATGTATTGCATGAAAATTGAAAAAAGTTTGAGAACTAAAGTATGAAACAATTGCTTGGCTTGTCATCGGGGTTGTGCATGACGAGAGCGTTCTTGTGTGACAAAAATGGAGCATGACCAAACTATATGATTTTGTAGGGATGAACTTTCTTTGACCATGTTATTTTGAGAAGACATGTTTGCTTAGTTAGTATGCTTGAAGTATTATTATTTTTATGTCAATATTAAACTTTTGTGTTGAATCTTTCGGATCTGAATACTACTGCCACAATAAAGAAAATTACATTGAGAATTATTCTAGGTAGCATTCCACATCAAAAATTCTATTTTTATCATCTACCTACTCGAGGACGAGCTGGAATTAAGCTTGGGGACGCTTGATACGTCTCCAACGTATCTACAATTTTTGATTGTCCCATGCTATTATATTATCTGTTTTAGATGTTTAATGGGCTTTATTATACACTTTTATATTATTTTTGGGACTAACCTACTAACCCAAGGCCCAGTGCAAATTGCTGTTTTTTGCCTATTTTAGTGTTTCGCAGAAAAGGAATATCAAACAGAATCCAAACGGAATGAAACCTTCGGGAGAGTTATTTTTGGAACAAACGTGATCCTAGGGACTTGGAGTGGACGTCAAGAAAGAAGAAAGGAGGCCACGAGGCAGGGAGTTGTGCCTGCCCCCTGAGCGCGTTCCCCACCCTCGTGGGCCCCTCACAGCTCCACCGACCTACTTCTTCCTCCTATGTATATACAAATATATATATATATATATATATACCCCAAAAACATCTAGGAGCACCACGCAACCCTATTTCCACCACTGCAACCTTCTGTACCCAAGAGATCCCATCTTGGGGCCTTTTCCGGAGCTCCGTCGGAGGGGGAATCAATAACGGAGGGCTTCTACATCAACACCATAGCCTCTCCGATGATGTGTGAGTAGTTTACCATAGACCTTCGGGTCCATAGTTATTAGCTAGATGGCTTCTTCTCTATCTTTGGATCTCAATACAAAGTTCTCCTGATCTTCTTGGAGATCTATTTGATGTAATTCTTTTTGCGGTGTGTTTGTCAAGATCCGATGAATTGTGGGTTTATGATCAAGATTATCTATGAACAATATTTGATTCTTCTCTGAAATCTTTTATGTATGATTTGTTATCTTTGCAAGTCTCTATGAATTATCAGTTTGGTTTGGCCTACTAGATTGACCTTTCTTGCAATGGGAGAAGTGCTTAGCTTTGGGTTCAATCTTGCGGTGTCCTTTCCGAGTGACAACAGGGGCAGCAAGGCACGTATTGTATTTTTGCCATCGAGGATAAAAAGATGGGGTTTATATCATATTGCTTGAGTTTACCCCTCTACATCATGTCCTCTTGCCTAATGCATTACTTTGTTCTTATGAACTTAATACTCTAGATGCATGCTGGATAGCGGTCGATGTGTGGAGTAATAGAAGTAGATGTAGAATCATTTCGGTCTACTTGTCGCGGACGTGATGCCTATATACATGATCATGCCTAGATATTCTCATAATTATGCACTTTTCTATCAATTGCTCGACAGTAATTTGTTCACCCACCGTAATACTTATGCTATCTTGAGAGAAGCCACTAGTGAAACCTATGGCCCCCGGGTCTATCTTTCATCATATAAGTTTCCAATCTATTTTACTTTGCAATCTTTACTTTCAATCTATATATAAAAATACCAAAAATATTTATCTTATTATCTCTATCAGATCTCACTTTTGCCAGTGGCCGTGAAGGGATTGACAACCCCTTTATTGCGTTGGTTGCAAGGTTATTATTTGTTTGTGTAGGTGCGATGTGACTTGCGTGTAGTCTGCTACTGGATTGATTACTTGGTTCTCAAAAACTGAGGGAAATACTTACGCTACTTTGCTGCATCACCCTTTCCTCTTCAAGGGAAAACCAACGTAGTGCTCAAGAGCTAGCACTTGTATAGAGCTTTTCCCCTTCTTCTTAGACCCCTCGCATATAAAATGGCGTTGGTGATTATGGTGCTCTGTGTAAAATCATGTTTTGACATATCAATTAAATTCCAGTGAAAACAATTTTTATTCGGTATCGCCTTTATTTCATAGACTGTATGCCATCTCCTTATTTGTTTCACTCACACACCTCGGCACAAATTGCCAGGGGCTCTATATGGCCACACATGTGTCGCCAAACAAAAGTTCGAATAGCTTTATAGCACAATTCGGCTTCTCGAGCTTGGCATTATATGCATCGGCTCCGAATCATGCCTTTGGTCAATGGTTGGGTTGCCCGGATCCTGTGTTTGCTGCCTTACGTTTTGTTTTCTCGGCTAGGGTAGTAAAGGGAGAACTACTGCGATTGTGTTTCTGGTTCGTCCGGTCAAGCACCTCAGTAGGGAAAGCCAAAAACTGATTGTCATGATGGGGCAAGAGCTGGTCAGCCACTCGGCGACTTATTAAAATCTTTAGGGATTGTTTTCGTATTACATGAAGGACCGTTTTTTGGTCATATACGCAACGCCTCCGTGTCCGGATAGCCGCGTACATACCAGGGGCTATCATCTAAGCCCCATCGTCAAACTCCTATGGCTAAGTGAGAGTGGTAAAGCCACATAGTCCGATTGCCTGGTTCGCCTCACTGACCAAGACGTTGGGTCAAGTGTTGTTCATGTGCTATTCCGAACACCCCCATAGTATCTACATGGGGGCAGAAGCCGACAACTGGAAAACTCTCAGGAATACAAAAATGGCCGCACAGGAGAGACCAACTTTTAGACAAAGGCACAAATATAATACAAAGCCTTAATATATAACAAAAACGTCCGGACAATTTGGGTACATTTATTCGAACATAATGTCCTTTGAGCATTGACCCTCTACCAAGCGGGCACCCTCTAGGACGTGCTCTAAATAACGCTCTGGTGTGCGGTCGCTCTTGCCTCCGGGAGGGCCCACGACAGCCACTTCGGCAGCCTTCATCTTTGCCCAGTGCATCTTGACGCTGGCGAAGGCCATCCGTGCACCTTGTATGCACACCGCCCGCTTGATTGCGTCGATTCGGGGCACTGCATCGACAAGTCGCCGCGCCAGGCCGAAATAGCTACTCAGAATAGGTTCGACTGGCCATAGCCGAACTATGAAGTCCTTCATGGCCGCTCCGGACATCTTGTGCAGCTCAGCCCACTGCCCCATTTGGTCGTTCAGCAGCGACGGGCGATCCCGCGCCGCGAACTGTGACCAGAACAGCTTCTCCGTCGCATGTCCCTCCTAAGCCTGGAAGAATTGCATGGCGTCGGTGGCCCTCTTCGGAAGATCTGCAACAACGTCTGGAGAACTCCACAATCGATTAAGCAAGGCAAATCTCTGATCGCCAAACTTAGTCTATAAAAGAAAGGGCTTACCAGCCACTATCTGTCCGGCCTACCGGATCTCTTCGCGAGCTGCCCTAGATTCGGACCACGCCTCTTTGGCCTCCTGAAGGGCCTTGCTAAGCTCGGTTGCCTTGTCCTTATTCTCCTCTTCGAGGGACTTGCACTTGTGGGCGACGTCCTTGAGCTCTTGCTCTACTACAGATACCCGCTCCTCGACCTGGCGCCTGGTGACCTGTTCGGCCTTCAAATCTGCTGCCGCTTTATCAGCGGACGCACTACTCACTCTCACCTGCTCCTTGGCCCAGGAAAGTTCACCCCTGAGGGTCTCAACCTCAGCAGCGCCGTCTGCAACTTCACACATAACAGAGTCTAAGTTTTAACTTCACATTCTCACATCCATATAGGCACAAGCAGGATGTTTGCAACATACCTTGTGCCTCGTCGAGCCGTTTGTTAATAAGGACAATGTCCTCATCGGCCTGCTTCAGTTGCCGTTTCAGTTCAGAAACCTCCACGGCCTGGGCGGCTGCCGCTAACAGTGAAGCCTATTTTTCAGCCAAATAAGTATGTTAGTTACTACAGATATATATCGATCCTCTGTTCGCCCTTTTTCATGGGCCGACCACAGTCTCAGGGGCTACTATCTATATACAGGCATATTTTCCACATGGAAAGTTGCTAAAGACATTACATCGCACCTCTCCCCAAGACGCCTGGTCCCGCTGCGTGATCCGCCATGCCGTATGCCCGCACACGAAGAAAGAAGCTGCCATGAGGTCCCTCGACCGCAAGAAAACGCTCCTGCGCCCCCGGACCACCACGTCAAGACTGCGCGCCACCTGCCATTGCAGTGCGTGGGTACCAAGACCAGGCTCCACCACCACGACGGGCTCCGGTGACCACAGCAGGCTGCCGAGCCTTTACGCCCGAGCTGCGCACCGTCGTCTGGCCAGGCAAGTTCAAGCCGAACCTGCCTCCGCGCTACGACGGCACCCCTGACCCTGTGGAGTTCTTGCAGCTCTACGAGCTGCGCATCGAGGCAGCCAACGGCGAGGAGAAAGTCATGCCAAACTGGTTTCCCATGGCTCTCAAGGATGGTGCTCGCTCGTGGCTCCTGAACCTGCCCACAGGATCGATCTTCTCCTGGGGCGAGATGCGCGAGCGTTTCATTGCCAACTTCCAGGGCACTCGCGACCGCCCGCCAGCCGCAAGCGACCTGTGGCGCATCAAGCAGCAACCATGGGAAACCCTGCAAAAGTACACCCAGCAATTCAACAGCGTCTGCCTCAAGATCCCCAAGGTGACAGACGAGGCCATCATCTCTGCGTTCTCCGATGGCGTCCGCGACGTCAAGATGAAGGAGGAGCTCACCATCCACGAGGATCTATGCTCGGCCCTGGAGATCTTCAACATGGCGACCAAGTACGCAAGAGCTGAGGAGGGGCGCCTCTCCCTCCTCGAGCTCCCTGCTGCTGACCCAGAAGAGAAGAAAGCCAAGGCCAAGGATATGAAACACAAGGGAGTAGCCGTGCTCATGGAGGAGCCAGAATCAAAGCGCGGCCGGGACCATCCCGAGTCGTTTAAGAGCAGCCGTCCATTCTGCGCCTTCCACAACATACACAGCCATAACACAAACGACTGCCAAGAGCTCAGAGCCATTCGAGATGGACGCTTCGGTCGGTGCCTCGAGCGCAATGACCGGGGCTATGGCCGAGGAGGAGGATGAAGTGGGTGACGCTGGGACGACCGCGGCCCCCGTCAGGAGTGGCGCGACCAGCCTCGCGAGGGCGCCTGGAGGGACCAACCTCGTGAGAACCGCCCTCAGGGCAATCCTGGCCTCCCTCCGCTGCCGCCACCACCAAGGAGGAATGACGACCACTGTCAAGACGAGGGGGCTGGGGGCTTCCAGGAGCCACGCGCCATCGCCTACATCTTGGGCGGTGCTCAGGCTCCAGCTTCCCATCGCATCTTCAAGCAGTTTGCTCGTGAGGTGAACGCAGCCCTTCCCAGGCTCAAGGCCATGCGCCCACTCAGGTGGTCCAAGTGCGCCATCACCTTCAGCTCGGCGGACCAGCTCAAGTGTGAGGCGACCGTCGGCATCCTTCCGATGCTTTGTTCACCCGTCATCAGCAACGTCCAAGTCACCAAGACCCTCATTGACGGCGGCGCAGGGCTCAATGTCCTGTCCGTCGAGACATTTGATAGCCTTCAAGTGCCATACAACTAGCTATAACCTACCAAGCCTTTCTCAGGAGTAACCGACGGCTCCACCACCCCGTTAGGGCAGGTCCGCCTCCCTGTCACCTTCGGCCAGCGTAACAACTACCGCACTGAGCTCATCGACTTCGACGTAGCCCACATCCGTCTATTGTACAACGCCATCCTTGGGTATCCAGCGTTGGCCAAGTTTATGGCAGTGACCCACCGTGGCTACAACGTCATCAAGATGCCAGGGAGTGGAGGTGTCATCACGGTCCCCTGTGAAGAAAGAGATGCAGTGTGCTCCCTTGAGTGCACCTTCCAAGCCGCTGCGATCGAAGACCCCGACAACGAAGGCATCACGTACCCTCCTGAGGCCATCCACAAGAAGAAGAATCAGCTACTCCTCCCAGGGCCTCAAGAGAGCGGCGTCTCCAGTGGTACCACCTCAGGACCTGCGCCCACAGTTGGGGCGCCTCCCTCCCTCGCAAAGGAAGGTGCGCCCGGCACCCTCCTCGGGCAAGGCTCGGGGGCTCTCTTCTGGAGGGCCTCGGACCTAGCCAACATCACGACGGAGGCGCTCGGGCACCATGTGGAGGCGTGCTTTACCGCACATTTCCCTCAGGAGGACTCTGGGCGAGGAGCGCCCGGTGCTAAGGAGTTCATCGTTAAGGCGACCCAGGAGCTTCAACAGGCAAGGGCCATACATGGTGACCGCCACCCACCACCCGACGTAGCCCCCCACCCTAGCAAGGGAGGCGGGCTATGTGTCTGCATCGACATTCCAGGGCTCAACAGGGCCGCATCTCAGGAGCGCTTCTGGCCTTCGCGCATTGGTCCGTGCGAGGGTCCACCTCACAGCTACGTTCGCATGCCGTTTGGCTTGCCAAACGCGGCCGTCACCTTCCAGCGCCACCTGTGGAGCATATTGGCGGCTCAGGAGGCCAGGCACAACGCCGTCCTGGAGGAGATGGCGACAGTCCTCAAGGAACCAACCGAGCCCTCGGAGCCTCCTGAGGCTCGGGGCCCTGGCAGCTCGTAAGGAACGGCTTTTCGGCATGCATCATCGGCTACTCCAACAACACTCCAGCGACATTATCAGGTGACTCTTTCCAGTTCATTCAGTTGGGGGCACCCCTCGGGCTGCATTATCCCCAAGTCGCACGGGTCTGTCCCTGCGGCGTGTATCCTTTTGCATCTTTAGCTTACCCTGCTGGGGGCGCCCTCGGGTTGCATCATCCCGAGGCCGCTCGGGTCCGTCCCAGTGGCATGTATCGTTCTTGCATCTATCTGAGCTAACCTACCTCTCTCCTTGAGTCATTTCATGATTACCATCTACTCGTCTATTATCCATCATGGCCACCCGCGCTGCTGATACGTCTCCAACGTATCTATAATTTTTTTTATTGTTCCATGCTATTATATTATCTATTTTGGATGTTTAATGGGCTTTAATATAACTTTTTATATTATTTTTGGGACTAACCTATTATCCGAAAGCCCAGTGCAAATTGTTGTTTTTTGCCTATTTCAATGTTTCGCAGAAAAGGAATATCAAACAGAATCCAAATGGAATGAAACCATCGTGAGGAACTTTTTTGGAACAAACGTGATCCAGGAGACTTGGAGTGGACGTCAAGGAAGCAGCGAGGAGTCCACGAGGTAGGAGGGCGTGCCACCCACCCTCGTGGGCCCCTGGCAGCTCCACCGACCTATTTCTTTCGCATATATATACTCTTATACCCTAAAACCTTCGGGGGAGCAACGAAACACCTTTTGCACCGCCGCAACCTTCTGTACCCATGAGAACCCACCTTGGGGCCAATTTCGGTGCTCCGCCGGAGGGGGATTCGATCACGGAGGGCTTCTACAACAACACCATAGCCTACCCGATGATGTGTGAGTAGTTTACCATAGACCTTCAGGTCCATATATAGTTATTAGCTAGATGGCTTCTTCTCTCTCTTTGGATCTCAATACAAAGTTCTCCTCGATCTTCTTGGAGATCTATTCGATGTAACTCTTTTTGTGGTGTGATTGCCGAGGTCCGATGAATTGTGGGTTTATGACTTGATTATCTAAGAATATTATTTGATTCTTCTCTGAATTCTTATATGCATGATTTGATATCTTTGCAAGTCTCTTTGAATTATCGGTTTAGTTTGGCCTACTAGATTGATCTTTCTTGCAATGGGAGAAGTGCTTAGCTTTGGGTTCAATCTTGCGGTGTCCTTTCGCAGTGACAGCAGGGGCAGCAAGGCACGTATTGTATTATTACCATCAAGGATAGAAAGATGGGGTTTATATCATATTTCTTGAGTTTATCCCTCTACATCACGTCATCTTGCCTAAAGCGTTACTCCATCCTTATGAATTTAATACTCTAGATGCATGCTGGATAGCGGTCGATGTGTGGAGTAATAGTAGTAGATGCAGAATCGTTCCTGTTTATTTGTCACGGACGTGATGCCTATATTCATGATCATTGCCTTAGATATCATCATAACTATGAGCTTTTCTATCAATTTCTCGGTAGTAATTTGTTCACCCACTGTAATACTTGCTATCTTGAGAGAAGCCACTAGTGAAACCTATGGCCCCCGGGTCTACTTTACATCATATAAGTTTCCAATCTACAATTCTAGTTTACTTTATTTTGCAATCTTTATTTTCCAATCTATATCACAAAAATACCAAAAATATTTATCTTATTATCTCTATCAGATCTCACTCTCGTAAGTGATCGTGAAGGGATTGACAACCCCTTTATCGCGTTGGTTGTGAGGTTCTTGTTTGTTTGTGCAGGTACTTGATGTCTACTACACAACCTTCTTCTTGTAGAAGTTGTTGGGCCTCCAAGTGCAGAGGTTTGTAGGATAGTAGCAAATTTCCCTCAAGTGGATGACCTAAGGTTTATCAATCCGTAGGAGGCGTAGGATGAAGATGGTCTCTCTCAAGCAACCCTGCAACCAAATAACAAAGAGTCTCTTGTGTCCCCAACACACCCAATACAATGGTAAATTGTATAGGTGCACTAGTTCCGCGAAGAGGTGGTGAAACAAGTGGTATATGGATAGTAGATAAAGGTATTTGTAATCTGAAAATATAAAAACAGCAAGGTAACTAATGGTAGAAGTGAGCGTAAACGGTATTGCAATGTGTGGAAATAAGGCCTAGGGTTCATACTTTCACTAGTGCAAGTCCTCTCAACAATAATAACATAATTGGATCACATAACTATCCCTCAACATGCAACAAAGAGTCACTCCAAAGTCACTAATAGCGGAGAACAAACGAAGGGATTACTGTAGGGTACGAAACCACCTCAAAGTTATTCTTTCTGATCGATCTATTCAAGAGTCCGTAGTAAAATAACATGAAGCTATTCTTTCCGTTCAATCTATCCTAGAGTTCATATTAGAATAACACCTTAAGACACAAATCAACCAAAACCCTAATGTCGCCTAGATACTCCAATGTCACCTCAAGTATCCGTGGGTATGATTATATGATATGCATCACACAATCTCAGATTCATTGATTCAACCAACACAAAGAACTTCAAGGAGTGCCCGAAAGTTTCTACCGGAGATTCAAGACGAAAACATGTGCCAACCCCTATGCATACGTTCACGAGGTCATGGAACTCGCAAGTTGATCACCAAAACATACATCAAGTGGATCACGTGATATCCCATTGTCACCACAGATAAGCACATGCAAGACATACATCAAGTGTTCTCAAATCCTTAAATACTCAATCCGATAAGATAACTTCAAAGGGAAAACTCAATTCATCACAAGAGATAGAGGGGGAGAAACATCATAAGATCCAACTATGATAGCAAAGCTCGCGATACATCCAGATCGTGCCAAATCAAAAACACAAGAGAGAGATAGAGAGAGAGAGAGAGATCAAACACATAGCTACTGGTACATACCCTCAACCCCGAGGGTGAACTACTCCCTCCTCATCATGGAGAGCATCGGGATGATGAAGATGGCCACCGGAGTGGGATTCCCCCCTCCAGCAGGGTGCCAGAACGGGTCTAGATTGGTTTTCGGCGGCTACAGAGGCTTGCGGCGGTGGAACTCCCGATCTAGGTTTCTTTTCTGGAAGTTTGGGTATATATAAGAGGTGTTGGAGTCAGGAACAAGTCAGGGGGTCCTCGAGGCGGCCACGAGATAGGGGGCGCGTCTAGGGGGGTAGGGCGCGCCCCACCCTCATGGTGGCCTCGGGGCTCCTCTGGTCCGTCTCCGATACTCCGTGGGCTTCTTTTGGTCCAAAAAATATCTCCGTGAATTTTAGGTCAATTGGACTCTGTTTGGTTTTCCTTTTCTGCAATACTCCAAAACAAGGAAAAACATAAACTGGCACAGGGCTCTAGGTTAATAGGTTAGTTCCAAAAATCATATAAAATAGCATACAAATGCATATAAAACATCCTAGATGTATAATATAATAGCATGGAACAATCAAAAACTATAGATACGTTGGAGACATATCAAGCAACCCCAAGCTTAATTCCTGCTCGTCCTCGAGTAGGTAAATGATAAAAACAGAATTTTTGATGTGGAATGCTACCTAACATAATTATCAATATAATTTTCTTTATTGTGGCATCAATATTCAGATCCATAACATTCAAGACAAAAGTTTAATATTGACATAAAAATAAGAATACTTCAAGCATACTAACCAAGCTATTATGTCTTATCAAAATAACATGGCCAAAGAAAGCTATCCCTACAAAATCATATAGTCTCGCTATGCTCTATCTTTATCACACAAAATATATAAATCATGAACAACCCCGATGACAAGCCAAGCAATTGTTTCATACTTTTTATGTTCTCAATTCAATCTTCACGCAATACATGAGCGTGAGCCATGGACATAGCACTATAGGTGGAATAGAATGGTGGTTGAGGAGAAGACAAAAAGGAGAAGGTAGTCTCACATCAAATAGGCGTATCAACGGGCTATGGAGATGCCCATCAATATATATCAATGTGAGTGAGTAGGGATTGCCATGCAACAGATGCACTAGAGCTATAAGTGTATGAAAGCTCAAAAAGAAACTAAGTGGGTGTGCATCCAACTCGCTTGCTCACAAAGACCTATGGCATTTTGAGGGAGCCCATCATTGGAATATACAAGCCAAGTTCTATAATGAAAGATCCCCACTAGTATATGAAAGTGACAACATAGGAGACTCTCTATCATGAAGATCATGGTGCTACTTTGAAGCACAAGTGTGGTAAAAGGATAGTAGCATTGCCCCTTCTCTCTTTTTCTATCATTTTTTTTGTTTTTTGGGGGCCTTATTTATGGCCTATTTTTTCTCTTTTATTTTATTTTTCGTCTGGAGTCTCGTCCCGACTTGTGGGGGAATCATGTCTCCATGATCCTTTCCTCACATGGGACAATGCTCTAATAATGATGACCATCACACTTTTATTTACTTGCAACTCAAGAATTACAACCCGATACTTAGAACAAAATATGACTCTATATGAATGCCTTCGGCGGTGTATCGGGATGTGCAATGACTCATGAGTGACATGTATGAAAGAATTATGAATGGCAGCTTTGCCACAAATACGATGTCAACTACATGATCATGCAAAGCAATATGACAATGATGAAGCGTGTCATAATAAACGGAACAGTGGAAAGTTGCATGGTAATATATCTCAGAATGGCTATGGAAATGCCATAATAGGTAGGTATGGTGGCTGTTTTGAGGAAGGTAAATGGTGGGTTTATGGTACCGGCGAAAGTTGCGCGGTACTAGAGAGGCTAGCAATGGTGGAAGGGTGAGAGTGCGTATAATCCATGGACTCAACATTAGTCATAAAGAACTCACATACCTATTGCAAAAATCTATTAGTTATCGAAATGAAGTACTACGTGCATGCTCCTAGGGGGATAGATTGGTAGGAAAAGACCATCGCTCGTCCCCGACCGCCACTCATAAGGAAGACAATCAATAAATAAATCATGCCCCGACTTCATCACATAATGGTTCACCATACGTGCATGCTACGGGAATCTCAAACTTTAACACAAGTATCTCTCAAATTCACAACTACTCAACTAGCATGACTCTAATATCACCATATTCATATCTCAAAACAATTATCAAGTATCAAACTTCTCATAGTATTCAATGCACTCTATATGAAAGTTTTTATTATACCCATCTTGAATGCCCATCATAGTAGGACTAATTTTATAACCCAAGCAAATTACCATGCTGTTCTAAAGACTCTCAAAATAATATAAGTGAATCATGATAGTTCATCTATTTATTTAAAATAAAACCACCGTCGTGCTCTAAAAAGATATAAGTGAAGCACTAGAGCAAATGACAAACTACTCCGAAAAATATATGTGAAGATCAATGAGTAGTTGAATAATTATGTAACTATGTGAAGACTCTCTAACATTTAATAATTCCAGATCTTGGGATATTATTCAAACAGCAATCAAAAAAAAATAAAATATAATGACGCTCCAAGCAAAACACATATCATGTGGTGAATAAAAATATAGCTCCAAGTAAAGTTACCGATGAACGAAGACGAAAGAGGGGATGCCATCCGGGGCATCCCCAAGCTTAGGCTCTTGGTTGTCCTTGAATATTACCTTGGGGCGCCTTGGGCATCCCCAAGCTTAGGCTCTTGCCACTCCTTATTCCATAGTCCATCGAATTTTTACTCAAAACTTCAAAACTTCACAACACAAAACTTAACAGAAAACTTGTAAGCTCCGTTAGTATAAGAAAATAAATCACCACTTTTAGTACTGTTGTGAACTCATTATTTATTTATATTGGTGTAATATCTACTGTATTCTAACTTCTCTATGGTTCATACCCTCTGATACTACTCATAGATTCATCAAAATAAGCAAACAACACAATGAAAACAGAATCTGTCAAAAACAGAATAGTCTGTAGTAATCTGGAGATTTCGAATACTTCTGTAACTCCAAAAATCCTAAGAAATTAAGAAGTCCTATGAATTTTTTATTAATATACTGCAAGTGGAATTGGTATTTTATCTCTCTCTGGTAAAAAATCAAAATTATTCTCGTGAGTGCAAACTTTCTAGTTTTTTACAGCAAGATCAAATAACAATCACCCAAGAAGATCCTAAAGGCTTTACTTGGCACAAACACTAATTAAAACATAAAAACACAATCATAATAGAGGATAGATTATTTATTTATTACTAAACAGGAACAAAAAACAAGGAACAAAAAAAATTGGGTTGTCTCCCAACAAGCGCTATTGTTTAACGCCCCTAGCTAGGCATGATGATTTCAATGATGCTCATATAAAAGATAAGAATTGAAATATAAAGAGAGCATTATGAAGAATATGACTAGCACATTTAAGTCTAATCCTCTTCCTATGCATAGGGATTTTGTGATTAAACAACTTATGGGAACAATAATCACCTAGCATAGGAAGGCAAAACAAGCATAACTTTAAAACTTTAAGCACATAGAGAGGAAACTTGATATTATTGCAATTCCTACAAGCATATATTCCTCCCTCATAATAATTTTCAGTAGCATCATGAATGAATTCAACAATATAACCATCACATAAAGCATTCTTTTCATGATATAAAAGCATATAAATTTTACTACTCTCCACATAAGCAAAATTCTTCTCATTCGGAATAGTGGGAGTATCATAAGAAACTCGAATACTGTAAATTGTTTCCACATTAAAAGAGTAATGTTCAGAAAAAGGGTAATCATAATCATGCCAAGTTTTATAAATATAATTATCACTACTTTTTATAGCATAAGTATCATCACAATAATCATCACAAATAGGAGGCATGCTATCATCATAATAAATTTGCTCATCGAAACTTGGGAGACTAAAAATATCATCTTCATTAAACATAGCATCCCCAAGCTTGGGACAAACATTAATTGCAGCAAATACATTCTCAAACATGTCATTCTCATAAAACATAGCATCCCCAAGATTGGGCCTTTTCATATCATAAGAATAATCACTCTCGTCATTAATAGTATGGATAGCACCAGTAGTATAACAATTATCATCATCACTATGAGTAATAGGAGCAACATCATTCGGGAGGGATACCTTTTTACTTTTGCTTCTCCGTATTTTCTTTTTCTTCTTCACATCATGTGTGGGTTTAATCCTCTTTTTGGAGCTCCTTATTAATGACATTGGTTGAATGGAAGGCTCCTCCTCGTTACCTGATTCATCATAAGAAATAATAGGAGGATATTGGGAAGTATCTTCCCTTTCATTAGTATTCTCTTCATCTTCTATTTGTTTTCTTATCTTTATGTAATTGGCAATATAAGGATTTTCAATGCAATTCACCGCACAATACATATAAATTTCCTCTAAATCAAAATGAAGAACTTTATCAAGGAAAAATTCTGGAAGATCCTTAGTTATACGTTTCATTTCTTCATAACCCACAAGCAAACTAAGTTCATTATGATGTGCAAGGGAAATCAAGTCATCACAATTTTTGAACACGATTCGATCATGAAACAATTTGCATTGGATATTTAAATGACCACATTCATTGCAAATTTCACAAGGATGGCTAAGAAAATTTAAATTTTTAGCACAAACATCTAGCCTTTCTTGCAACCATTTAGTTTCTAAATACTTATGCCTCTTGAAAAATCTATCTTCCCTATTTGGTGTGTACTTCCAAACTCTATGCACTCCACAAAAATTGACATGCTTATAAGAGACATTTTCATCATGACTAGTGCAATTATCATTAGTACTATGGATATTCAAAGAGTTCGTACTAACAACATTGCAATCATGCTAATCATTCAAAGATTTGGTGCCAAACATTTTAATGCATTCTTCTTCTAGAATTTTGGCACAATTATCGGAATCCTTATTTTCACGAAAGATATTAAAAAGATGAAGCATATGAGGCACCCTCAATTCCATTTTTTGTAGTTTTCTTTTATAGACTCTACTAGTGATAAAACAAGAAACAAAAAGATTCGATTGCAAGATCTAAAGATATACCATCCAGCTCTAACCTCACCGGCAACAGCGCCAGAAAAGAGCTTGATGTATACTACACAACCTTCTTCTTGTAAACGTTGTTGGGCCTCCAAGCGCAGAGGTTTGTAGGACAATAGAAAATTTCGCTCAAGTGGATGAACTAAGGTTTATCCCTCCGTGGGAGGCATAGGATGAAGATGGTCTCTCTCAAACAACCCTGCAACCAAATAGCAAAGAGTCTCTTGTGTCCCCAACACACCCACTACAATGGTAAATTGTATAGGTGCACTAGTTCGGCAAAGAGATGGTGATACAAGTGCAATATGGATGGTAGATATAGGTTTTTGTAATATAAAAATGTAAAAATAGCAAGGTAACTAATGATAAAATTGAGCAAAAATGGTAATGCAATTCTAGGAAGCAAGGCTTACGGTTCATACTTTCACTAGTGCAAGTTCTCTCAACAATAATAACATAATTGGGTCATATAACTATCCCTCAACATGCAACAAAGAGTCACTACAAAGTCACTAATAGTGGAGAACAAACGAAGAGATTATTGTAGAGTACGAAACCAACTCAAAGTTATTCTTTCTGGTCGATCTATTCAAGAGTCTGTAGTAAAATAACACGAAGCTATTCTTTCCGTTCAATCTATCCTAGAGTTCGTACTAGATGTGACGCCCCCGATTCAAACTTACACTAATCATACACGCAAATGTGTACGATCAAGATCAGGGACTCACGAGAAGATATCACAATAGAACTCTAGACACAAAGAAAATAATACAAGCTTTATATTACAAACTAGGGGCCCCGAGGGCTCGAATTCATAGCTCGATACACAAGCGTCAGCGGAAGCAACAATATCTGAGTACAGACATAAGTTAAACAAGACCGCCTTAAGAAGGCAGACACAAAAGCAACAATGATCGAAGAGGCAAGGCCTCCTGCCTGGGACCTCCTAACTACTCCTGGTCATCGGCGGTCTTCACGTATTCGTATCCGTCGGCGGTGGCATCTGGCTCCCGGGATCCACCAATTGGTTGCAACAACCGGAATGAAGAAAGAAGGGGGAAAGGGTGGTAGCAAAGCAACCGTGAGTACTCATCCAAAGTACTCGCAAGCATCAGATCTAAACTAAGTATGAATTGGTATCAAAAGGAAGGGTTGTATATGTGGATTGAACTGCAGAATGCCAGAATAGAGGGGAAGGCCTAGCCTATCGAAGACTAGCATCTTCAAGCAGCTCCAAGCATCTTTTAACATGTAGAAGAGTAAAGAATAGCAGTTTAATTAACAATCATGTTGTAGCATTAACGCCCAAAGATCCTTCCTTGAATCCCTGCGAGAAACCAATCCCAGGGCCACATATCTCAAGTATCCATTTCTAGTTGTAAAAGATCAGGATATAAGTTTGAACGTCCATTACCATGGACACGGTATTCGAATAGATAACTTCCCTGCAAGGGTGCACCACGTTTTCCAACATGCTCGATCACTCTGGCCGGGCGCACTTTTCTGGGTCAATGCCCGACCTCGGAAATCAACACGTCGTAGCCCTACCTACGCTTAGCAGAGAGGTCCCTGCCGGTCTACATCCTATGCACTCCGGGGTCTGGGCCCATCGCCCGTTGCACTCCGGGTCGTTGCGAGCAGGGCGGACCAGGCTCCACCACCATAGGATGGCGCCAATCCAGCCATGCCGAAATGCTGAACTGGACGTCTGACAAAGCTTCGGCTGATACCGCGACGTCGAGGCCCATAACTATTCCCGCGTGGTGGTTAGTGCGTAAAGGCCAGAGGCCAACTCAGAACAAATACCCAAACCATAGTGTATTATTAGCTTGCGGAGACGAGAAGAGACTCATGATCGATGTGACCTCGTCGCCCCGTCTCGTGGTCTTACGGCAAGGGCCTAGAATGCCCGGCCGTGCCACATAATTATCTTGTGGGTGCTCTCCGGGCCCGCCAGACTTTCCCAAAGGTCTCAAGTAAAGTCAAGGTAACTGTGTGTCCAAACATTAAGGGGAAAACCCGAGGAATCACCCTCGGTGAATTCCACTCAATGTAATCATCAAGGTAAAGATAAGATGAACCACCCTCGAGGTTCACACTTGAGGGATTGCACGACAGAGCTGTATCGGGAATGGTGAAGGAGGAACCACCCTCGTTGACCACGACCGAATAGCTACACTACAGAGTTGTCATCGGGAGTGCGTTGTGAGGTCTCACCCTCGGCACTCGATAGTAGCTTTGTAGAGTCGAGCAACAAAAGGGGCGTGATGTGATGTGAGGTGTCGGGCTCTGGTTGTCGATCACGTTGATCGAGTCGTCGATGATGAAGCCAGGGCAACAAGGACAAGGTGGGGGGTCGCTGATGGATCGCTAACCAACCTATACTAAGCAGTTTAGGATAAGCAAGTAGGTAACAATAAGCAGGTTACAAGAACAGGCTATGCATCAGAATATGAGCAATCAATAACAATAGCAAAATCTAATGCAAGCATGAGAGAATGGAATGGGCGATATTGGGATGATCAAAGGGGGGGCTTGCCTGGTTGCTCAGACGAGAAGGAGAGGTCGACGTCGACGTAGTCGATCACAGCGGCAGCATCTGTCTCGGAGTCTACCAAAGAGAAGAGGGGGAAGAAACAGTAAATACAAATCAAGCAAGTGCATAACAGGACAACAGGCAGAGCTAGAGGTGATCTAACGCGGTGCTACACGATACCGGCGAAGGGGGAGAACATCCGGAATGTTTTCCCGAAGTTTGGCATTTTCGGACAAATGAACCGAAGGGAAAATATTCGAGGCTCGCTATGCTAGGGACGTGTGATAGATGAACAGAGAGCGTATTCCGATTCGTCTCATCGTTCTGAGCAACTTTCATGTATAAAACTTTTTCATCTGAGTTACAGATTAATTTCTATGAATTTCCAAAGTTTTAGCCATATTCGGCAATTAATATTAAATCTAAAATGGAGTTATTGCACCAGCATGACATCATCATAACATCAGCGGTCAACACCGACCGTTGACTAGTCAAACAAGGCAGTGGGGCCCGTCTGTCATTGACTTAGTTAATTAAAGAGGTTAAACTTAACTAATCTAGTTCATTAGGCTAATTAAGCGAGGTTAATTAATCATAATTAATTAAGTAATTAATTAATTTATATATATATATTGTTTCCCTTTTTTAGGGGCGGGCCCCACGTGTCTGTGGCCCATAGGTCATAGCGGGCACTGGCTATCGGGCGGGTGCCCGTGGAGGCCAGACCCGGGCACGCACAACACCTGGAGGGTCGGGCGCCGCAGCTGGGCGCGGCCTCCGGCGAGGCCATCGGCAGGAGGCCGGGATGCCGGGGAGCAGCGACGGCGGCGTCAGAGCGTGGTCGGGCAGAGGCGGGGCGGCGCGTGGTGGCCGGGGGCAGCAAGGTAGCAGTGGCGGGGGCTGTCGGCGCAGCGAGGCGAGCGCGAGGCGGTCGCGGGGAGCCAGCCGTAGTAGGAGGGCGCGCGCGGGGGCTGGGCAGGCCGCGGGCATGGGCTGGTGAGGACGAGGCGGGGGAGGACGGAGCCGCAGCAGCATCGGCGGGATTGGCCAGGCGTGGCCGGCAGCGCGTGACGGCGAGCAGCGAGGAGCGAGGCGGGGCGCGCTACGGGATGCAAGCGAAGCCGGCGAGAGGGGCGGCTGTAGCGTGTGGGCGCACGCGAGCGGTCGGGCACAGCAGCAGTAGCTGCTGCTGCGGGGTCGGCATGAGGAGAGGTGCGGCAGCGCGTGGGCGGGCACGGTCGAGGGGAGGCGGGGGAGCGATTGGGTGCGACCACGAGCGGCGCGTGGGGGTAGGCCGCAACCCGGACGCGGCCAGGGCTGGGGGGGGGGAACACGCCGACCGCGAGCTCCACAGGAGCTCGGGCGTGATGGCGAGAGCTCCCTATGGCGTCAAAACGGATGGGAACCGAGGGGGATTGGACAGAAGCTCACCGTGGGAGCGCACAGAGGCTCAGCGATAGCTTAGGAGTAGCAGGGGGCGGCGAATCCGACACAGCGGAGCTCGGTGGTCAGAGCTTGAAGATGACCTCGTCCTCTGTGTTGCGATGGCGCTGATCTTGAATCGGGCGAGGTAGTCGATGTAGCTGAGGAAGAAGGGGCTCCTGGATGCATCGTGCGGGATGGGGAGTGACGGTCGCCACGGCGGACGATGACGGCGACGACAGGAGGCGCTCGGGTGGAGAAGTGCGACATAGGTGGCAATCTCTCTTTTCATCCCGTGCCACCAAAATCTTTCCTTCAGGTCTTGATACATCTTGGTCCCTCCAGGATGGATGGAATACGGGGTGTCATGAGCTTCTTGCAAGATCAAGTTCTTGAGCTCAACCTTGTTGGGTACACAAATGTGATTCCTGAACCACAAAATTCCTTGCTCATCCTCTGAGAATCCTGGCCTTACTTGCCTTGATCTTCCTCTTGATGCCTTCAATACTCTCGTGTCCCTTCTGAGCTTCCTTAACATCATCCATCATAGCTTTTCCTTAAGCATAGCATTCAAGGAACAAGCATTTCTGCTTAATGCATCTGCTACCACATTAGCCTTTCCAGGGTGGTATTTGAACGCTGAGATCATAATCCTTGATCAATTCTAGCCATCTTATCTGCCTCATGTTCAATTCCTTCTGAGTGAAAATATACTTCAGACTTTTGTGATCCGTGTATATCTCACACCGCTTCCCTAGGAGATAATGCCGCCATGTTTTCAGGGCATGAACTACATATGCCAACTCAAGGTCATGAGTAGCGTAGTTCTCTTCGTGAGGACGTAGCTGTCTGGATAGATATGCTACGACTCTGCCTTCTTGCATCAGAACACTTCCCAGTCCAGTTCGCGAGGCATCACAATATATCACAAATTCCTTGTGAATATCAGGTGTAGACAGAACTGGGGCTATGGTCAATCTCTTCTTCAGCTCCTAGAAGCTTTCTTCGCACTTCGGCATCCATTCAAACTTCTTGTCCTTCTTCAAGAGTTGGGTCATGGGTCGGGCAATGCTTGAGAACCCTTCAACAAACTTGTGGTAATATCCCGTGAGTCCGAGGAAGCTTCTGACTTCCTTCACATTGCTCGGGGTTTTCCATTCAGTCACAGCTTGGATCTTGGTGGGATCCACCGACATCCTTCGGCAGTCAATTTATGACCCAAGAATCCAACCTCATGCAGCCAAAATTCACACTTGCTGAACTTGGCGTATAGTTGGTGCTCTCGAAGCTTGTCTAGGACCATCCTCAAGTGTTGCTCGTGCTCTTCTTCTGTCTTCGAGAAGAAAATAATGTCATCAATGAAGACGACGACAAACTTGTCCAAATATTCCATGAAGACCTTATTCATGAGATACATGAAGTAAGCTGGGGCATTGGTCAATCCAAAGGACATGGCCGTGCACTCATACAGGCCATATCTGGTTACAAATGTTGTCTTCGAAATATCTTGGGGTCTGATTTTCAGCTGGTAGTACCCAGATCTAAGGTCGATCTTGGAGAACACCTTGGCCCCATTGAGTTGATCAAACCGATCTTCGATCTTTGGAAGTGGATACTTGTTCTTGATTGTAACTTCATTGAGGGAGCGATAGTCAATGCACAAGCGGATGGTACCGTCCTTCTTTGCCACAAACAGAACAGGTGATCCCCAAGGGGAGGCACTAGGGCGGATAAATCCCTTCCTCAACTGCTCTTCCAGTTGCTTCTTCAATTCTGCTAACTCTTTCGATCCCATTCTATAAGGCTTCTTATAGATGGGTCCTGCTCCGGGTATGAGCTCGATGATGAACTCAATGTATTAGTCAGGAGGCATTCCCGGTAGCTCATCAGGGAAGACATCGGGGTATTCGTTTACTGCCAGCACTTGCTCCAATCCAACTTCTGACAGACAGTTGACTTGGGCGCCTTGAGCAGAGGAGGGGTTGGGAGCAAACTTAACTTCGACTCCTTGGTCATTGGTCACAGTGATGGTCCGGTTGGCGCAATCTAACAATCCTTGGTGCTTGATGAGTCAATTCATTCCTAAGATCACATCCAAGCCTTGTGATCTTAAGACGATAACGTCTGCTAGGAAGTCTACCCCGTTAATGACAATTCCGACTCCCTTACAGCCTACCTTGGCTCTCATCTCTGCTCCGGGGGTTTGTACCACCATAAGGTTATTCAGGGGTGTAGGGTTCATGCCACTTTTTAATGCAAACTTTTGGGTGACAAATGAATGCGTGGCTCCTGAATCAAACAAGACAGTTGCAGGTGCTGAGTTGACAAGGAACATACCCAGCACGACGTCCGGGTCTTCTTGGGCTTCTTCTGCAGTGACATGATTCACACGACCCTTGCCATTGTTGGGCGGGTTGCCGGGAGCTTGGTTCCTTGGTGGCATCCCACGGCGTTGGCCTTGGTTCTGCGTATTGGGGCGTGGGCCGTCAGGCTTCTTATTGGGGTAATACTTGGAGTAGTGTCCTGCCTGACCACATCCAAAGCAAGTGACTTGATTGGGGTTGCTGCTCTTCCCGGCATTGTTATTGGGGTTGTTGAAAGCTGGCCTGGGGTTAGCATACTGCTGAGGTTGATAGTTGGTGCGGGATGCAGGGGCTCTTGGCTGCTGATAGGTTGGCTTGACCGGGGCTGGCTGCCACGGGCGAGGCTTCTAGTTGCTGGAGCTACCCTTGCTGATCATCTTAAGCTTACGAGTATCGTCCAAAGCATGTCGCTTGTCCTCAAGCATGAGTGCCTTGTTCACCAGATCAGGAAAGGTTGGGCAGTCACACACAACAAGCGAGTACTGCAGAGTCTGGTTAAGGCCTTCCATGAAGCGCTCTCTTTTGGAAGCATCAGTGCTGACATCCTCAGGAGCATACCTTGAGAGAACACTAAACTTCTGCATGTACTCCTTGACAGTGCTACTACCTTGTTTCAGGGCTCGGAACTCACGCTTCTTGATGGCCATAATTTCGGAAGGAATATGGGCCTTGCGGAATTCTGCCTTGAAGTCATTCCAAGTGATGTTTTGCTCAGCGTGCATGGCCTTGAATCCATCCCACCAAGCTCTGGCAGTTCCCCCGAGACAGTGAGCAGCATATGCCACCTTCTCATGGTCCTTGATGCATCCGACTAGTTCCAGCAGATCCTCAATGGTGCGGACCTAGTCTTCTGCATCTAGGGGTTCAGCAGTCTCGATGAAGGTGGGTGGTGCATGCTTCTTGAACTCCGCCAACGTGGAACGTCCATTGCCGTTCCCCGCCGGCTGGCGGTTGACCGCTTGAGCAATCATCTGGAGGGCTGCAGTGTTGGCTTCGCGTTCCTCTTAGAAGGCTTGAAGAAGCTGAGCCATGTCCATGTTTGGAGGTGGTGGCGGTGGTGGGGCTTGTCCTTGGGTTTGGTCCCGACTGCTCCGGCAGAACCTCCGGCATCTTGCTGCTGGGTAGAAGTACCATTACGAGTTACAACAGGCATCCTGTTGGAGCGGTCAAGGTCTCATAATTGGGATAAAATGAGGGAAAACAGTGTAGATGGGTGCCTAGTAAGGGGGTGGGTGTGACACAATTTTAAGTTAAGCAAGGGCCAAAAGGGCCAAACTCATGCATTAAAACCAAATGGGCGATGTAGTCATTTACAAGTTCCCAAAGGGAGAGTACGAGTTGCATCAAAACAAGTCGAAAGCAAACACATCACAACATGGTTTCATTCGAACCGTTACACGGACTCGACTTCGCATAAGGGGTACACGACCTATCCTACCTTAAGGCTTACAGACTGGCCTATCCTAGTCCTGAACGGTGTCTAAGTGCTGGAATGCTCGGTCGCATATTCTGGTTCCTCTGGGTCTTCCTCCTCATCTTTATCTGTCTCAGTTTCTTCGTCATTTGAGGGAGTGGGGGAGTGGAGGAGCTGAACACGGTGCTGCTTCCCCGGTGGCACCACGAAGAGGTTGCGATATTCCTTCACCGTCATACGACGTGGCCGAGATGATCCCTTGGCATGCGTAGCCTGTGGGGCTCATCCGCATCGATAGGCAACAACGAGCTGTCCAGGGGGTGCACCATCCTTCTTGATCCTGTCCGCCTCTATCTGAGCTAGGCGGAGGAGTTCCTTGGTCTCATGGAGTTCCCTCCAAAGCTCCATCGACTCCGAGGCCAAGTGATGTGCAAGGCTGTCAGCACACAAGCTGAAGTAGGTCTGGAAACAGAGGGGAAGCCCCTCGTCCATGGGTGGAGCTGGTGCGCTGCTCTCGTCATCACCCTCCTTATGATAAGGCAGGTAACGAGTGGCTGACTCACTTGCCATCTCTGGCAGAATATCCCGAAGGCGAGTCAGCGCCCTAAGCGCAGCTGTCTCAACGGCGAGGAGCAGGGTCGCCAACTGGGGTCCTTCAAAGAACCAGCTTGTTCGAGAGTCGTTCGCCCTCACGACTACCTCCACGTGATACTCCTTCTTGGCGGTGTTGATCCAGTGCTCGTGATACGAGAAGGTGGGGGTTCAAGTGAACCTGCACTTCTTGAGGCTATCCTCAAGAAGCACGGGAAATCCAGTGGTCAGGAAGTCCTCGGGTACGACGGCCATCTACAAAAGTGGAAGGGGAAGGGTCAATAGAGGGGATATGACCCATGTTTGGAATATTTTTATAAAATGTAGGTATTTAGGTAATTTTGTAGATAGTCTCGCTCTAACTAACGTCCATGCTAACTAAGGCTCCCTACAGTCAGGATGGCTCTGATACCAGCTTTGTGGGGACCCCGACTCATAAGTCGTGATCACCGAATGCCTGTGTACAGTGATCCCAGAGATCAATGCTCATTGAACACACAGAAGCTGAATAACAAGAGTCTTACATCCATACATACCGTCTTACACAAATTATGACCATTATGGTCAAGTCTTACATAGAAAAAAGCCATAAGGGCTGAGTACCAAATAAATTTAAGCAGCGGAAATCTACGTCGATAAGTAGAACCCATGCCATCTTCCTTAACCCTACAGGCATTCTGACTAGGAAACGTCCTAGTTCGCATGTTCGTCTCCAAAGAAATCTTCTTAGAACTCATGTTCTTCCATGCCTAGCCAATTAAATAACCAGCGGCAAGCCAATGAGTACTTTGAATGTACTCACAAGCAACCCATGATTGGAACAGGGCACAATAATGCAGTGATATAGCACTAAGTAGGTAGTTTGCAGAAAGCTAGTTTTGAGTGCAAAGACATGATCTATCAACATGTAAAGTATGCATCACGAGAGTACGGATATCCGTATGAACAATTTACAGATATCAACAGAAGCAGAGTTGTACACCAATCCAACTTGATCATCGTGTCAAGCCATCTGACTTACCCCAAATGGTTTATCAACACGCACACACGGTCTGTAAAGTTCTGGACGTATTTTAAGAAGCACCGCCCAATTGTCCTTGACTGTGGACACGACTATTCGAATAGTTTTACACTCTGCAGAGGTTGCACACTTTACCCACAAGATCCGGGGAACTTCCGTGTCATCCACGACCCGCGGTACCTCAAGTACCCGGGGCAAGCACCCGGTCATTACCTTTCCCTAGACGACACTAACATAGAGTCCACTCGATTGGGAGCAACCCCCGTGCCCAACATTTCTCATCTTGAGAATTTGGAGCCACGCTCCCATATTTGTCACATACCACTGGCACGGGGTACCAACGGTGTGTCCAGTGCCCCATAAAAATGTTCTTGGCCGCCCTACCTGGCACGACCCCTTCCCGAGAGAGCGCAATAATGACTCTCCCGTCACTAGTAATGCGGGCTCCAAGCTAGTATCGACCTAGGTAATCAATAATGCCGTTTCCCATATAAGGGTAGAGTGGTTGCGCATGTAAGGTTGGGACAGTCGACAAATCTTAAATCTAATCCGTTTTCGAAAACAACACACACTTGACTCGATACACCACTTCGTCATCAAGTGCTTACCCAAATCATTATCTCCCTCGGGCATAAGTGGCACCCGACAGGGTTTTGAAAAGTCTTTGAAAACAACTTGGTTTCCTTCACCATGCATATACCCATCCCATTTGCGTAGCAGCTACTTAGCATCCTAACTACACCCACTCGCATAACCCTCATAGAGTGGTAGGGTCATGCATCATGCAAGTGTCAACGAGAAAAGCAACAGAGGCAAACCACCTTAAGTGGTCACCACATTATCATGACTTCGATACAAGCAATAAAAGTGCCATATGACATGCATAAAAAGGTTTCATAGACATGGTCAAAGGGCTGCTTGCCTGGCTCAGCAAAGTCTTCTGGGTCTTCAAAGTCTTCTGGTCCAACTCCCTCATCAGCAATGCAATCTATCGTCGCAAAATAATAATGACAAATTAAGGCAATAATAAAACAGAAAAACCAAAGTGCTCAGAAAAATGTCAACTCATTTTTGTTAAATACTAGGGTTAAAACTAAGAAGGGGAAATTCTTATTTCTGGATTTGGAGCTACAAAGATAGAGCAATGGATTTTCAAACAAGGATTTAATTCCTCAAATTTGAATTTAAATTTGAACAAGACAGAAAAGTTGGTTGGGCATGTATGAAAGTTACACCAGTAAATAGGTGGGATTTTTACAGGATTTTAGGAACTGGAATTATTGCATTTGGATTAATATTTAATCCTGTGGAATTTTTGGAAAAGGGATACCAAAAGAAAAGGAGAAAGGGCACTGTGCTCGTTGGGCGAGAACAGCTGCAGTGCAGCAGGCCCAGAGGGGAAAAGGCCCAGGCGAGCCAGTGCGCGCGTCAGATTTTCAAACCTAATGGGCAGGGCCCGGGCATCAGCGAGAGAGAGAGGGGCGAGGGAGAGGTGAGAATGACAAGTGGGCTCCACCTGTCATCTCTAACCTCGTGATAGAGAGGTCGGCGAGCTCACCGGCGACGCTACAGGGCACGACAGGTCGAGCAGGTGGCACCGTTGGACTCAGGGGGACGTCGCCGTTCGGGTGGTGGTGGAGGTGGTCGCCGGGGCAGCCTGGTTCGCCGACGACGAGGTCACACGGCGGAGGTGCTTCGGGCGTCGGTGGTTCCGGCCGTTACCGGCTACAAAAAGAGTGGGGAAGAGAGGGGAAAGGGTCAGTGATGTCGTGCGGTTCCAGATCGAGAGAGAACGGGGCGGAGGAGGCCTGTACCGTGCGAATGCCCACGAGCCGAGGCAGCGGATCTCGAGCTCGATCTCGAGCTTAGGCGGCTCTTGAGGCAAAAGGGTGGTGCGGTAGGTTGATTAGGAGTGTGGGGGAGCGACAGGGAGTGAGAGAGAGGCTTGGGGTCATCTTATATAGGCTGGCCGAGGTCCACCATAGGCCCGGCCTACGGGCGTCCGCGGGACCGGCTCGGGTGGCTATTAGAGAGGAAATGGAGGGCTCGGGGGTGTTCGTGGGAGTGGTTTAGGGTGCTAGGGAGAGAGAGGAGGAGCGCGACGAGCTGTGGGCGGGCCACGGGAGCAGCGCGAGCATTGGCCGAGCGGGGCGGCGCTCTGGCGCGAGCTGCAGGAGAGAGAGGAGGGCGCGGGAGCAAGTGGGCGGCCTGCTGGCGTGGAGCGGACGTCGAGGGGCATCGACTGGTGCGCGAGGGAGGCTCGAGGCGGTCAGGGGACGCGGTGTCAATGGTCGGGTGCTCTGCCAGGCGCTCCAGAGCGCGACTTTGGCCGGCATCCGCGGTTTTCCCACGTCCTCGCGCGTCCACTTGTGTCTGGCAACTGCAGGGGGCATGGCAAAATCTGGGGAGAGCCTTGGGTGCTCTGGAAAGCTGAGGGGAGAGAAGGAGGCTGAGAGAGAGGGAGGACTCCACTGTCCAGAGAAGAAAAATGGGGTTCTCCCCGCTTCATCATTGCTTCCTCGGGCAGAAAAGCATACAGGTGCTGGAGGGGGACTAGGAGGGGTGGTGGTAGAAAGTTGAGCCTACGGAGATTAGTGGAAGAGGCCAAAAATGGGATTTTAGTAAAGTGGCAGAAGGTGTTTGATGCTCGTTTGGGCAAGTAGATAATTTCCATTTGCCATGAGACTCCACAGGGTGAAATGTCACATATAATTAGCGCCTTCCACCAATTTTGAGCTCATTTGGGCAAAGTTGCCAATGCAACTTTTGTAAACCCTAGAAATTAGCAGAAATGAACTTCTGCAGATCTAGTTGAGCAAATAACTTCCCCTTGATGCACCACTTAGTGTAGTGGCTTCATTTGGTCATGTGAACATGCTCACAAAAGTTGGGGTCAAGGAGAGAAAGTTGGTAGTACAAAGTTGTTCAAATTTGAATCTGGACAGAGATGGTTTTGGGGCACTTTTGTTAACCAAAACAGTTTGGATTGATCTGAAACTCTCAAATGTCATCATATTATGTATATGTGACTTTCTAGAATTTTCTTGGATTTTTATGAAAATATTTCCTGTAGAAATATTTCAAATCCTTGAAATGGGAAGAAATGGTTTTGGGAGGTTTTGTCCAATATTTTGAACATGACCATGTGTTGAAACTCTTATATATGGAAAATATATGTCCACAGAGTTTCCCTGATTTTTGTCAAATATTTTTGAAACAATAAAATAATTTTTCCCTATTAAAGACCATTTCTAGCCTTAAGAAAATGCTTTTAAATAAAATAGGAAAATAACTTTTAAAATTATATTTTTGTGGTTTATGGGAATCCTATATCTATTAGGTTTCAAATATACTCTTTGAAATATTTTTCATTCCCTAAATCAAGTACTTGTAGTGCAAGCCTCAATTCAGGGGTTTTGGAAAACTAAATTTTGAAAATACTTTGTGGCCAATTTATTTTTGTAAGAAAATACTAGATTGCACTATAAACATGGCATGATCATTGGGCAGTAGTTTGGGGCAGGGTGATGAAGTACATAAAGTGGAGTAGTTGACTTTAAAGAGCACTTGAAATTCACAGAGAGAAAACCAACTCCAAATAAAAGCTAAATAATGCAAAAGTTTTTGTTGGTCCGAATTTTCATGCCTTATTAATGCAAATGACATGTTACAAAATGCAGGGTGTGACAGACCTACCCCCCTTACAAGAATCCCGTCCCCGAGATTCCCAAACTAGGCTGTAAAAGAGATCGGGAAACTCGGATCTAAAGTAATCTTCACGTTCCCAGGTTGCTTCTGCTTCAGTGTGATTGCTCCACTGGACCTTGAAGTACTTAATGGTGCGGCTTCGAGTGCGTCGTTCAGCCTCGTCCAAAATGTAGATGGGCCTCTCACGGTAGGTCAAATTAGGCTGAAGGTCATTGGCTTTGTGATTGACGTCCTTGTAAAGATCAGGCTTGTCTGGAACTTGGAGACACTTCCGGAGTTGTGACACGTGGAATACGTTGTGCACATCGGATAGTTCAGGTGGCAGTTCCAACTGGTAAGCCACTTCTCCGCGTCGTGCGGTGACCTCGAAGGGGCCGATAAATCTTGGTGCGAGCTTTCCCTTAACGTGGAAACGCTTTGTTCCCTTAAGAGGAGTTACTCGCAGGTATACATGGTCTCCGACTTGGAAGTCTACTTGTCGGCAACGAGTGTCAGCATAGCTCTTTTGTCTTGACTTGGCGGTCTTCAGTCGCTCTCTGACCAGCTGAACTTGCTCTTCTGCTTCACGGAGGATATCGGGCCCAAAGACTAGTCCTTCTCCGGTTTTTGACCAATTGAGGGGCGTGCGGCACTTCCGTCCGTATAACACCTCAAATGGTGCCATCCGAAGGCTTGACTGATAACTATTGTTATAGGAGAACTCAGCAAAAGGGAGGCATTCTTCCCACTTAGCTCCATATGCTAAGAAACATGCTCAGAGCATGTTTTTGAGTATCTGATTCACTCGCTCTGTCTGACCCCCGGTCTGTGGGTGGAAAGCAGTGCTGAAGGACAACTTGGTACCCATAGCCTCTTGGAACTTCTTCCAGAACCTTGAGGTAAACTGGGTCCCTTGATCGTACACAATCTCCTTAGAACACCATGAAGGTTTACAATTATGTTGATGTAAAGGGTTGCCAGATGGTTGCCATCATAGGTAGTCTTGACAGGAATGAAATGGGCTACTTTGGTCAAATGATCGACTATGACCCAGATGGAGTCATGTACCTTGTTTGACCAAGGTAGTCCAGTGATGAAATCCATTCCGACTTTATCCCATTTCCACTCGGGGACCTTGAGTGGTTGCAGCAATCCAGCAGGTCACTGATATTCAGCCTTGACCCTTTGGCATACATCACACTTTGCAACATAGGTGGCAATCTATCTTTTCATCCCGTGCCACCAAAATCTTTCCTTCAGGTCTTGATACATCTTGGTCCCTCCAGGATGGATGGAATACGGGGTGTCATGAGCTTCTTGCAAGATCAAGTTCTTAAGCTCAACCTTGTTGGGTACGCAAATGCGATTCCTAAACCACAAAATTCCTTGCTCATCCTCTGAGAATCCTGGCCTTGCCTGCCTTGATCTTCCTCTTGATGCCTTCAATACTCTCGTGTCACTTTTGAGCTTCCTTACCATCATCCATCAGGGTAGGCTTGACTTCGAGGTTGGCCAAGAATCCTGGTGCAACTAGTAACAACCCGAAGCTTTCAAGTTCCTTATACAAGGCGGGTAGCTTTTCCTTAAGCATACCATTCAAGGAACAAGCCTTTCTGCTTAATGCATTTGCTACCACATTAGCCTTTCCAGGGTGGTATTGAACACTGAGATCATAATCCTTGATCAATTCTAGCCATCTTCTCTGCCTCATGTTCAATTCCTTCTGAGTGAAAATATACTCCAGACTTTTGTGATCCGTGTATATCTCACACCGCTTCCCTAGGAGGTAATGCCACCATGTTTTCAGGGCATGAACTACATCTGCCAACTCAAGGTCATGAGTAGCGTAGTTCTCTTCATGAGGACGTAGCTGTCTAGATAGATATGCTACGACTCTGCCTTCTTGCATCAGAACACTTCCCAGTCCAGTTCGCGAGGCATCACAATATATCACAAATTCCTTGTGAATATCAAGTGTAGCCAGAACTGGGGCTGTGGTCAATCTCTTCTTCAACTCCTGGAAGCTTTCTTCGCACTTCGGCATGCATTCAAACTTCTTGTCCTTCTTCAAGAGTTGGGTCATGGGTCAGGCAATGCTTGAGAACCCTTCAACGAACTGGCGGTAATATCCCGCGAGTCCGAGGAAGCTTCCGACTTCCTTCACATTGCTCGGGGTTTGCCATTCAGTCACGGCTTGGATCTTGGTGGGATCCACCGACATCCTTCTGCAGTCAATTTATGACCCAAGAATCCAACCTCATGCAGCCAAAATTCACACTTGCTGAACTTGGCGTACAGTTGGTACTCTCGAAGCTTGTCTAGGACCATCCTCAAGTGTTGCTCGTGTTCTTCTTTCGTCTCCGAGAAGACAAGAATATCATCAATGAAGACGACGGCAAACTTGTCCGAATATTCCATGAAGACCTTATTCATGAGATACATGAAGTAAGCTGGGGCATTGGTAAATCTAAGGGACATGACCGTGCACTCATACAGGCCATATCTGGTTACAAATGCCGTCTTCGGAATATCCTGGGGTCTGATTTTCAGCTGGTAGTACCCAGATCTGAGGTCGATCTTGGAGAACACCTTGGCCCCATTGAGTTGATCAAACCGATCTTCGATCTTTGGAAGTGGATACTTGTTCTTGATTGTAACTTCATTGAGGGAGCGATAGACAATGCACAAGCGGATGGTACCATCCTTCTTTGCCACAAACAGAATAGGTGATCCCCAAGGGGAGTCACTAGGGCGGATAAATCCCTTCCTCAACTGCTCTTCCAGTTGCTTCTTCAATTCTGCTAACTCTTTCGATCCCATTCTATAAGGTTCTTATAAATGGGTCCTGCTCCGGGTATGAGCTCGATGATGAACTCAATGTGTCAGTCAAGAGGCATTCCCAGTAGCTCATCAGGGAAGACATCGCGGTATTCGTTTACTGCCAGCACTTGCTCCACTCCAACTTCTGACAGACAGTTGACTTGGGCGCCTTGAGCAGAGGAGGGGTTGGGAGCAAACTTAACTTCGACTCCTTGGTTATTGGTCACAGTGACAGTCCGATTGGCGCATTCTAACAAGCCTTGGTGCTTGATGACCCAATTCATTCCTTAGATCACATCCAAGCCTTGTGATCTTAAGACGACAAGGTCGACTAGGAAGTCCAGCACGACGTCCGGGTCTTCTTGGGCTTCTTCTGTAGTGACATGATTCAAAAGACCCTTGCCATTGTTGGGCGGGTTGCGGGGAGCTTAGTTCCTTGGTGGCATCCCACGGCGTTGGCCTTGGTTCTGCGTATTGGGGCATGGGCCGTCGGGCTTCTTATTGGGGTAATACTTGGAATAGTGTCCTGCCTGACCACATCCAAAGCAAGTGACTTGATTGGGGTTGCTGCGCTTCCCGGCATTGTTATTGGGGTTGTTGAAAGCTGGCCTGGGGTTAGCATACTGCTGAGGTTGATAGTTGGTGCGGGATGCAGGGGCTCTTGGCTGCTGATAGGTTGGCTTGACCGGGGCTGGCTGCCACGGGCGAGGCTTCTGGTTGCTAGAGCTACCCTTGCTGATCATCTTGCGCTTACGAGTATCGTCCAAAGCACATCGCTTGTTGAAAGTGCGTTATATCGACTAGAGGGGGGGTGAATAGGCGATTTTTATGAAAGTCTTCAAAACGTGAGAGTTATGAAGACAAACAGTGAAGATTATGCCTATTACTATGCAGCGGAAGTTAGATTACACTAGGCCAGCCATGGTCATGTATTCAATAGAGTGAAAGCACAATGACAAACAACTGCAGTGTAATAAGGATCAGGTAGGAAGAAGTTATGAAGCCAAACAGATCATACATTCACGTTGTGAAGACAAAAGATAAAGCAAGCATGCAATGGCTTCACAATGTGTAACAGTAAGAAAAGGAAGTGAAGATGAAACCAGTGACTCGTTGAAGACAATGATATGTTGGACCAGTTCCAGTTGCTGTGACAACTGTACGTCTGGTTGGAGCGGCTAGGTATTTAAACCTTAGGACACACAGTCCCGGACACCCAGTCCTGAACACACAGTTCAGGACACCAAGTCCTCACCGTATTCTCCTTGAGCTAAGGTCACTTAGTCCTCGCCCAATAACTCTGGTAAGTCTTCAAGGTAGACTCCCAAACCTTCACAAACTTCGTTCACTAGAAATCCACAATGTCTCTTGGATGCTCTGAACATGACACCTAACCGTCTGGAGGATTCACAGTTGTCAAGTGTAATAAGTCTTCAGATCACACAGACAAGAAGACCTAAGTGATGCCCAATTTGCTCTGGCTCTGGGTGGTTAGGGCTTTTCTCCTCACTAGGAATTTTCGCTCAAAGGATTCGAGGTGGGTTGCTCTCAAACGACAAAAGCCGTGCACTGAAATCTGAGCAGCCAACCGTTTATGGTTGTGGGGGTGGGCTATTTATAGCCACTTGGCAACCCGACCTGATTTGTCCGAAATGACCCTGGGTCACTAAGGAACTGACACGTGTCTCAACGGTCAGATTTCGAACTCTCATGGCAAATTTACTTGGGCTACAAGCAAAGCTGACTTGTCCGGCTCTGGACAAGATTCGCTCTCATTGTCTTCACTCGAAGACATAGGTTTTTGATTTAGGCATCACTTCAGTCATTCTGACTGGTTCTCCTGGACCCCACTTAACAGTGCGGTGGTTCCTATGACTCAACACAAACGAAAAAGAACTACGAAAGATCTAAGTCTTCGAGCTCCATAGGCTTCATAACGTGTCTTGTTTTGTCATAGTCTTCAATCTGAATATCTTCATATACCACCTTTGTCTTCAATGTCTTCATACATTTTAGGGGTCATCTCTGGTAGTAAAACCGAATCAATGAGGGACTTCTACCTGTGTTTTCCTGCAATTCTCACAAACACATTAGTCCCTCAACTAGGTTTGTCATCAATACTCCAAAACCAACTAGGGGTGGCACTAGATGCACTTAGAATCTCCCCCTTTTTGGTGATTGATGACAAACTAGTCGAAGTTTTCAACGGGGAATATAATGTGTGAAGTTTGTAAAGGATAGGGAATTGTCTTCATAAGTTGCAAGGGCTCCCCCTGAAGATGTGCATATAAGTTAATTTGCTTTTGGAATGCAAATGCACATGGCAGGTTGTACTTGTGGAGATCCACTTCAGCTTATGATGACAATCCACTATGCATGTGAAAGTATATGAAGATAATGACATGCATAATGGAAAATGGACGTCTGCAGAATGAGATAAGTGCGGAATTTATCATCGCACATGCGGAATTTATCTTCGCAAACAGAGTGGCAAACAAGTAGCAGACGACCATCGAGTTTTAGTGTTTACAACTCAAAGAACCAAATGAAGCAAAAACAAGAGTTGTAAACACGAAGCAAAATATAACAAAACATAAGGCACCCGCCCATATTGACCCACTTGAAGACTATAAACATCATATGCTTCTCCCCCTTTTGTCAGTAATGACCAAAAAGGTTTGAAGACATAGAGTTTTCTACGCTTCCCAGGCGTAGCAGGGTCGGTGGAGTTGTTTGGCGGTGCAGAAGAGCTTGGAGGTGCTGAAGCCGGTGGCGGTGATGTAGCATCGTCTTCTTCATCAATGATTCTGGCAGTGACTGTGGCGGCAGATGAAGAAAACTGAGAGTCTTCAAGTGATGGTGTGTTGCGCATCACAGCCCCTCTAGGAGGTGTGGTGTCAAACTTGAAGCGCTCTGTGAAGCCATCATCTTCAAGTTTAGCTTCAGTGCATATCATTGAGAGCCCTTTCCATGTACGACGACACGTTTCATGTGTAACGAAAGCATTCTTGGTGGCTAGGTTTCGAAGACGATTGACATCCACCAAGAGGCTCTTCATCTGACGCTTTAGCCAGTCGTGATGCCTATCTTGCTTTTGGTGAAGGGCCACAAGAAGCTCTCGGTCAGTGAGAACACGAGTGCGCTTCTTGGGTCTTGAAGCAGGTGCACTATCAGTGGCTGCGGTTGAAGCAGGGTGTGGCGCACGTGTAGTGCCAGCCAACGGATATACCCTGGATATGGCTTCAACACCTTCAACATTCTGTGTGAAGCTCTGGTGTTCTGCATTCTGAAGACTTATCGGTTGCTTGGCAGGCTCAGGATATATTGCTTCAGTAGAGGTATCCACATCTGGCAAGAAGATCCGATGGTTTCGGGCAGAGGGCTAATACGAGATCGCAGAGTGCAGTTTGATCAGCCTCATCACCCAAGGAGCATAGAACTTCAAACCAAATAATTCTGAGCCTGACGCTGCAAGTTGGCGTATGAAGAAATCCTGGGCGTTGAACCATTTTCCATGAAGGATACAGAATATCATAGTCTTCATTGCACCTTCGATCTTGGCATTTGGAGAGTGCCCTTTAATGGGCCAGAGAGTCCGCTGGATGATGTGATATATGGTCCTGGGCAGGAACTCAAAGTCTTCAACGAAGAACTCTGTTGGATAAGGAGCATCGTGGGGCAATGGCTTCATCATTGAGAGCATCTGACTCATATTTGGTTTAGGCCTCTGGAATATGCTCTCAATAGCTTCAGCATGTAGTTGACAGCCTTCCTCGTAGAATTCGCCAGGAGTGGGCAGGCCGGTGAGCTCAATGATATCAAATGCATTGGCTTCATGATGGACATTGCCGGTCATCCACTCCAGGACCCAAGTCTTCGGATCTCTGTTGTATCCTTTTATATGGAGGGTGGCATAGAACTGAAGCAGAAGCTCTTCATTCCAGTGCTCTTCATCTGTGACAAACGGCAGCAAACCCACTTGCTTAAAGCAATCCAAGGCTTCCTCAAGACATGGCAGACCAGCAATGGCTTCAACCTCAAGGCGCTTGTGCGGGAAGATGCGACCTTGGTTGTATAGGATGCTTGAGTAGTAGCTGCGCTGAGGATAGCTCCAGAACCTATCTGATACAATCCTTTCCCTTGAATAGGGGTTCTTGGAGCTATTGAAAAATGTATTGTCTGCCTTGAAGCTATTTATGTCGAAGGAGCCAGGTGCTGATGCAGGACCTGGGAACCTTGGAAGCCTTGGGACTGGCTTCTGGACATGAGGCCTGTGCTCAATATGATAATCGAATTGAGGACCTGCAGCAGACTCAGGAACAGAAGTGTCTGGCTCAGTAGCTTCGCTGTCTGGTGAAGCATTTGGTGGGGCGGGCTCCACATTGGCTTCAGTGTTTGTGGTGGCAGCCTCAACATTTTCTTATTCTTCTTGTGTAGTTGGAGGGACAACCTCAGGCACGTTCTCCTGGAGAACTGCATCTTGATGGAGCGGGTGGTGCTTCTTCATTGTCTTCGGCTGATGCAGCCGGAATTTCTTCAGTATGGACTTGAGGCCGCGGACCTTTACGAAGCCTACGGAACGCAGACGACGCTTGTGGGGTCGGAGTGGGCTGGGCCTCAAAGTCTTCTTCCTCCTGAGGGCGATCCACCCATGACTCATCTTGTGCCATTGGCGTCAGAGGACGACCAATACTGATGAGTTCGCTTGTTTCAAGCTGAGGAAGGGCTGCATCATCTTGTACATTGTCTTGGTGACCAATGTCTTCAGCAGCTATGGGGTCGGCTGCTGGAATATCTTCAGCTTCAGGAGCCTCTGTGGGAGCAGGCTCATGAACTGTCAGTCGTCTTTCTGCATTGGGGTGAATGACAGAGAGGGGTTCAACCATCAAGGGCTCTGTGAGAGCAGCCCGAGCTTTCTTGATCTTGCGCTTCTTCTTGGTTGGGTCAGAAGGAGAGGCTGCAGAGTGTTTCCTCTTTCTAGCTTCAGCCTCTGCATTCCGTGTCTTCTTGAGCTCAGAAGCGGTTGACCGGCTCTTTGGCTTCGATCCAGTCGTGGCGGTGGGGAAGACAATCGGAACAGCTTCTTGCCTTGGTGCCTCTGGTTCATTCACAGCAGGCTGCTTCTTCTTTGCGGCCATCTTGGGATTGATGCCAGGACGCCCAAGTGCCTTGCGCTTCTCTGCCTCATTGTAGGCCTGCACACATCGTTCTGCCAGAGACTTCATCCGCTCACATGAGCCCTGAGCTTCAGCACGCTTCTTTAGAAAATTTTCCTTGAGCTCATGCAGCATGGTTTTGAAGCTCTTCACTTCCTGCACGCTGAGCCTGGCCATGTGCTTCTTGAACTGAGCCTTTTCATGATCAATTTTCTGCTTCAGCTCAACAATGCGCTGAGCAATGGCCAATTCTAAAGCAATTGCGCCTTGGAAGGCGACACTGAGGCCAACGGGCAGCTGCAGATCTTCGAAGCTGATGTCTGGTGAGGCAAACCACTCATCGATGAAGTTGTGGATGATGGCGACATCAAAGAGAGGCAAATGGTTGAAGATTTCCGCTTCTTCTTTGCTTTTGATAAGCTACTCTAGAGCGTCATCTCCCAGATCTTCATCGCTTGATAGATCCATGGCTTCGCTGCGCAGAATGGCAGCAGCAGTGAGCTCTTTGCCTGTTTGTTGCTGGGGCTCCTTTTCCTTCTGGGGCTTGGAGATGCGGGAGACGTCTTCAGACTGCACACTGACTTCAGGAGGTGCAGTTTTCAATGGCTTCGCCCTTGAGATCTTTGACGAAGGGGACGGCTTTGAAGCTTTTGTCTTCTTTGACTGCTTTGGCTTCGGCACAGCAGGGGCTTCATCAGACTCAGAGTCAGCTGGAGGATCATTCACGGCAGTCCCTTGGACTAAGATGTGGGTGATCAGGCCCTCAAGATTGGCAAATGGACCGATGACATTGGGTTCCGCGTCACGTGTGCCATCTGCCCTTGGTGCGGAGGGACAAGGGTTGAAGTCTAACCCAAATTTCTTCTTATTCAGCTTCGCGGATTGTTGGGCAAACTGAAATTTGCGTTTGAAGAGATTGTCGTCACGACACCAGAGGAGTGATGATGGATGTGCATCATCAGGCTGTGGTCCTCTGACCATGCATGGGTAGAAGCCTTGAGCAATGGCTTCACCTCTGGTCTTGGGTATGAGATTCTTTTAAAGGATGTCCCCCCATGGCTTCTTGATGGCACATTTCTCTGCATACTCCTGAGTGACGAAGCGGTATTTGAACCACTGTTCTACCCAATAGCATCGAATCCATTGGATTCGGGTCTTGCGCTGCCCATAGCTCTCTTCTGGATCTGTTTTGTACATTTCTGCCAAGTCTTCAGGCAGATCCTTGGAAGTTCCCTCACGTCTCTGTCTGCCCCGCTTCCTTGCTGCTGCTTCTGAAGCCATAAACTTTAACTTGAAAGGCTTCAAGACTTTCAAAGGCTTCAAAGGCTTTCTTTTTCTGGACCAACGGGAACTGTCTTCAGGAGAGTTTATGTGATGCTGTAGGAATTCTGCAAATGAATGCAGACTATGAGAACCGAAGGATTCTCCCACGGACATGTACCTGTGACAGCATTAAGGCGCGAGGGAAGGGGAAGAGGTCATATGCATTCTCAGAAGGTTTTGAAGATTAATCAGTTTAGAAGACATTGACCTCATCGTGCGAAGACATTCACTCATAGATAAGAAGTTGGTTCCAGATTTGTACGAACCCACAGATCAGTACAAGTGAGGAATCTAACTACTTTATGAAGCACAAGTGAATATACTAGGCATGTTATGAGATGCAGCGAGAGATCTAACTAGTGTGAAGAGAAACTTCTTATGGTAGAAAGTGACAGAACCATGAGATCAAAGGGGCTGTAAAAAGAAGTTTTATTTACCACACTGGAACTGCTAGACGGAAGGGAGTTGATGCCGAGCAGTTCAGTCCTCCGTGCCCTAACTTGGCGACGGAAAACACCTACGGCGACGGCGGAGAGGATGATGTCCGCGGTCGGTGTTGGAGAGGTTGCGGCAGCGAAGCGCTTCATCTCCGGCGTCGTCGAGTGCTAGCGGTGGCGCTAGGGTTCGTGCGAGGGTGGAAGAAGGAGATAATGACCGCGGTAAGTGTGAATTTATAGGCTCAGGGGCGGCACTGTGCTATTACACAGGTGCCCCCGGCGGTTCGCATCTAAGGAACACGCGGCCAGTTTGCGGAAGTTTTGGGTTTGTTCCACGTCCCACGCACGCCTGGATTGTCAGGCGGTCGTTCCTACTTCTCCGGATTTTATGTGGATAAATGAGCATTGAAAATGGACTTTATGGTTGTCTCTTTATCTTCTGCTGACAAGGACGCAGTGAAGACATTCGACAGTTTCAATAGAATGCATATGACTTGGAGAGATAGAATTTGAGATGGAAAGCATAGAGAGATTAGGGTCCGATCACATTCACTTAGTTCAAAAGATTCAACCAAGAAGACATAGCCATAAGTGAATGCTGTAGAAGACAGAACACTAGTATGTATATATCTATATAATCAACGTAGTGAAGATAATCATGAAGACATATTGAGTTCGAAGCCAAACCAAATGTGAAGATATTGCAAGGTAACACCATGAGTGAAACACTTCAAAATGGAACGTTTGGTGGTGGCGTTACCCACCGTATAGGAAGTATTAGACCCAGACATAGCGCACAATTATTGTGGCGCTCCGAAGTCAAATTCCACATTAATGTATTCACACTTAGAATGTATGTCTTCATTGATTGAAGATATACTTTACTTTGTGTGTTGCACATCTAAGTCGTCAATATGCATAAGTGTTAGGATGTATGCCTGATCACAGGACATTTGAGGATTCCAAGATATTTAGCTCACACCGTAACTTGCAAAACCTCTTCTCATCCAAGGGCTTGGTGAAGATATCTGCCAATTGCTCTTCAGTGTTGACGTGTATGATATCAATGTCTTCCTTCATAACATGATCTCTGAGAAAGTGATGACAAATTTCAATGTGCTTTGTCTTCGAGTGCTGAACTAGGTTGTTGGCAATCTTGATGGCACTTTCGTTGTCGTAGTAGAGTGGCACTTGCTTCAGATGAATGCCATAGTCCTTGAGTGTTTGCTTCATCCACAGAAGCTGAGCGTAGCAAGATCCAGCAGCAATGTATTCAGATTCAGCAGTGGAGAGAGATACACAGTTCTGCTTCTTTGAAGACCAACATACAAGTGATCGTCCCAGAAAGTGACATGTGCCTGATGTAGACTTGCGATCAACCTTGTCACCAGCATAATCAGCATCCGAAAATCCAACCAAATCAAACTCTGAGCCCTTTGGATACCATAATCCTAGAGTTGGGGTGTGAGCCAAATATCGAAGAATTCGCTTCACAGCTAAGTGATGCGACTCCTTTGGTGCCGCTTGAAATCGAGCACACATGCAAACACTAAGCATAATATCTGGCCTAGATGCACATAAATAAAGCAAAGACCCAATCATGGAGCGGTATACCTGTTGATCGAACTCTTTACCATTGTTGTCAGGACCTAGATGATGTTTGGCTGGCATTGGTGTTGTGAAGCCTTTGCAGTCTTGCATACCGAACATCTTCAGGCAATCTTTGAGATACTTCTCTTGAGATATGAAGATGCCATTGTGTTGTTGTCGTATTTGAAGACCAAGGAAGAACTTCAGCTCCCCCATCATGGACATCTGATATTGCTCTTGCATCATATATCCAAACTCTTCACTGTACTTCTGATTGGTGCAGCCGAAGATAATGTCACCCACATATATTTGGCACACAAACAGTTCACCATCATATGTCTTTCGTGAAGAGAGTGGGATCCAGGGAACCAGGTATGAAGCCTTTGCTCTTCAGGAAGTATTTGAGTGTGTCATACCAGGCCCTAAGGGCTTGTTTGAGGCCATACAGTGCCTTGTTGAGCTTGTATACCATGTCAGGATGTTTTGGATTTTCAAAGCCAGGTGGTTGTGCAACATACACTTCTTCTTCAATCTTGCCATTGAGAAAGGCACTTTTCACATCCATTTGATATAGAGGTATGTTATGATGATTTGCATAGGCCAGCAGTATGCGTATGGACTCAAGCCTAGCCACAGGAGCAAATGTTTCATCAAAGTCAATGCCCTCCACTTGAGTATATCCTTGAGCAACGAGACGAGCTTTGTTTCTGACAACTTGACCATGCTCATCTTGCTTGTTGCGGTATATCCATTTGGTGCCTATTATGTTGTGCTTCCGTGGGTCAGGACGCTTAACCAGTTCCCATACATTATTCAGTTCAAACTGTTGAAGCTCTTCTTGCATAGCTTGAATCCATTCAGGTTCCATGAAGGCTTCTTCAACTTTCTTGGGTTCTGATATTGATATGAATGCGAAGTGCCCACAGAAATTCGCCAGTTGAGTTGCCCTTGAACGAGTGAGTGGACCAGGTGCATTGATGCTGTCAATTATTCTGTAAATTTGCACTTCATTGGCAACACGAGGGTGTATAGGGAGAAGACTTTGCTCTTGCTGATCTGTGTTGTAGTTGGGAGGAATGTCTTCAGGCTGAGCATTGTCTTCATGTTGATCAGGTGCTGAGATGATAAGTTCTTCTTCAGGATGAGCTTCAGAAGGTATAATCTCTCCAATTCCCATAAGCTTGATTGATTCATTAGCTGGAACTTCATCTAGCACATTTGGCAGTTGCTCTCTTTGTGAACCATTTGTCTCATCGAACCGCACATCCACTGTTTCAACCACTTTGTAATGAAAGAGATTGAAGACTCTGTAGGAGTGCGAATCCTTTCCATATCCAAGCATAAAGCCCTCATGTGCTTTTGGTGCAAACTTTGAGGTGTGGTGTGGGTCCTTGATCCAGCACCTTGCTCCAAATATTCTGAAGTAACTGACATTTGGCTTCTTGCCAGTTAGGAGTTCATAAGATGTCTTGTTCAGAAGCTTGTGAAGATAAACACGATTGATTGTATGGCATGCATTGTCAATGGCTTCAGTCCAGAATTTTCTTGGAGTCTTGTATTCATCTAGCATCATTCTGGCCATCTCAATGAGTGTTCTGTTCTTGCGTTCGACGACACCATTCTGCTGTGGCGTGTACGGAGCTGAGAATTCATGTGTGATGCCCAAGGTATCAAGATATGTATCGAGGCCAGTGTTCTTGAATTCAGTGCCATTGTCACTTCTGATGTGCTTTATCTTAGCGCCGAAATTGTTCATAGCTCGATTGGCGAAGCGTCTGAAGACATCCTGCACTTCAGTCTTGTAAAGGATTATGTGCACCCAAGTGTATCTAGAGTAATCATCAACAATGACAAAGCCATAGAGGCAAGCAGTAGTAGTAAAAGTTGAGTAGTGAGTGGGGCCGAAAAGATCCATGTGGAGCAGTTCGAAGGGTTGAGTAGTAGTCATGATTGTCTTTGAAGGATGTTTTGCCCTTGTCATCTTCCCTGCTTCACAGGCACCGCATAAGTGATCTTTCTTGAACTTGACACCCTCGATGCCTATGACATGCTTCTTCTTTGCAAGAGTGTGGAGGTTCCTCATGCCAGCATGCCCAAGCCTTCGATGCCAAAGCCAGCATTCTGAAGCTTTTGCAAGAAGACATACTGCAAGTTGTGGCCCTGGTGAGAAATCTACCACGTACTGATCATTTTTTCGATACCCTTCAAACACTAGAGACTTGTCAGATTCCATTAGTACTAGGCAACGATATTTTCCAAACATTACGATCATGTTCAAATCGCAAAGCATTGAGACAGACATTAAGTTGAAGCCAAGGGATTCAACAAGCATGACTTTATCCATGTGTTGATCCTTTGAGATTGCAACTCTACCTAGACCCAATACCTTACTTTTACCAGTGTCAGCAAATGTGATGTGGCTCTTGTCGGATGGACGTAAGGTTGAGTCCATAAGAAGGCTTCTTTTGCCAGTCATGTGATTTGTACACCCACTGTCAATAATCCATTCTGAAGACTTTGAAGTCGCTGGTGTCGTACCCTACAGTGCAGTTAGGGGGATAGGCTTCACGAAGAGAATTGTGAAGCAAAAACATTTGACGAACCAGTGGGTTATGAAAACTTAGATCCAGGTTAGGACTAATAGGGAGAGTAACATGCGATTCGGGAACAAAGTACATAATGATGCCATTTGGGCATTTTATCTTGCGCCCTACAAGATTTTTAAGGTCCCCAGCAATAGCGTCAGAAGATTTTGTTTTTCTGCTGGAGACCTTTCCCTGCAAAAGAGAGTTAAGCTTTCTTAACCACCCACATCTTCAAGGGTGGCTTAGAAGCAATAAGTCTAAGTGCAGCATCTGAGAATTTTGGCTTTGAAGCCTTAGCAAACAGTCTAGCAGGTGGACAATAATAATCACAGGAATAAGCAGAATAATTTTTGGTCATATGAACATGACAGTTCGAAGAACTGCTCTCATATTCGTATGCCTGAGTATGGTTTCCCTGCAAAACATTTGCGTTAGTGTGACTCAGGTGAGTCCTCTATTTGTATGAAGCCTTTGGACCGTATGAAGCCTTTGGTCTGAGGTTTGTCTTCTTCAAGTGAGGTGTCATGAAGACATTCACAGGAAGATTTTCCAGACACTTTTTCGGAACCCAGATCTTCTTCATAGGTGGCCCATTCCTGCAGTTAGTACCAATGTACCTGGCAAACACTTCACCATTCTGATTCTTAAACAGTTTATAGTTTGCATCAAAGGATTCATCAATGATAATGTGGTTAGCACAAGTGAAGCCAGATAAATTGGATGGATCTGCTGAAAGTTCCTTTGCAGCAACCCATGTGGTTTTGGGGTACTGCTCAGGTTTCCAGTAAGAGCCATCTGCGTTTATTTTCCTCACGAACCCAACACCCTCTTTCCTGGGGTTTCGGTTCAGAATCTGCTTCTTGAGGACATCACATAATGTCTGATGTCCTTTAAGACTTTTGTACATCCCTGTTTCAAGCAATGTCTTCAACCTAGCATTCTCATCAGCAATAGCAGTGGTATCCTCAGCAGAGGGGTTAGTTACCACATTAGCAGTTGAAGATATTGCAACAGCAGTAGTAGTGGAACATTCAGCAACAGAAGTAGCATTATCACGCTCAATGCATTTAAGACATGGTGGTTCAAATCCTTCCTGAGCGGGACTGATCTGTTCGGCGCGAAGTGACTCGTTTCCTTTTGAAGATCTTCATGAGCCGCTCTCAATTTCTCAAGTTCTTGCTTCCTTTGAAGATAATCATAGGAAAGCTTTTCATGAGTCGTTGAGAGAGTATCAAGATGATCTTCAAGTTCCTGATACTTAACGTGAAGATTTTTTAAGTCTTCAATTAAGGATTCAGATCGAGTCATTTCAGCACCCAACAGATCATCGCTTCTGTCTAACAGTTTTTGAATATGTTCCATAGCTTTCTGTTGTTCAGTTGCAATTTTAGCAAGTGTTTTGTAGCTGGGTTTTGAATCACAGTCAGAGTCATCGTCACTAGATGTTTGATAGCGAGTAGTGCGTGAGTTTACCTTGGCACCGCGTGCCATGAAGCAGTAGGTAGGAGTGGAGTCGTTCTTGTCATTTGCATCGGCGTCGGTGATGCAGTCATTGTCTTCAGTGTTGAAGATGGACTTGGCAACGTATGCTGTAGCCAGACTCGCAATGCCAGAATCAGACTCCTCCTCAGACTCCACCTCCGCTTTATCAGAAGCGGACTCCTCCTCTGAATCCATTTCCTTGCCAACAAATGCACGTGCCTTGCCAGATGAGCTCTTCTTGTGTGATGAAGACTTTGAGGAAGACTTGGAAGAAGACTTTGAGTATTTCTTCTTCTTCTTGTCGTCAGAATCATATTCCTTGCTCTTCTTCTTCCTTCTGTTCTCATTGTCCCATTGTGGACACTCAGAGATGAAGTGTCCAGTTTTCTTGCACTTGTGACATGTTTTCTTCTTGTAGTCATGAGCAAAAGCTTCATCATTCCTTGAGCTTGATCGTGAACATTTTCTGAAGCCTTTCTTCTTGGTGAATTTTTGGAACTTCTTCACTAGCACTGCAAGTTCTCTTCCAATGTCTTCAGGATCATCAGAACAGCTGTCAGATTCTTCTTCAGATGAGGAAACAGCTTTTGCCTTCAAGGCACGAGTTCGCCCATAGTTTGGACCGTAGATATCTCTTTTCTCAGAAAGCTGAAACTCATGTGTGTTGAGCCTCTCAAGTATGTCAGACGGATCGAGTGTCTTGAAATCAGGACGTTCTTGAATCATCAGGGCTAGGATGTCAAACGAACTATCAAGTGATCTCAGCAGCGTCTTGACGATTTCATGTTTGGTGATCTCAGTGGCGCCGAGGGCTTGAAGCTCATTTGTGATGTCAGTGAGCCGATCAAATGTGTGCTGGACATTCTCATTGTCATTTCGCTTGAAGCGATTGAAGAGGTTGCGAAGAACACTGATTCTTTGATCTCTCTGGGTTGAGACGCCTTCATTGACCTTGGAGAGCCAGTCCCAGACCAGCTTGGATGTCTTCAAGGCACTCACACGGCCATACTGTCCTTTTGTCAGATGGCCACAGATGATATTTTTGGCAGTAGAGTCCAGTTGAGTGAACTTCTTGACATCAGCAGCAGTGACACCTTCTCCAGCCTTGGGAACGCCGTTCTCGACGACATACCATAGGTCGACGTCAATGGCTTCAAGATGCATGCGCATCTTATTCTTCCAGTAGGGATATTCAGTTCCATCGAAGACGGGGCACGCAGCGGAGACTTTGATTATCCCTGCAGTCGACATAGCTAAAACTCCAGGTGGTTAAACCGAATCACACAAAACAAGGGAGCACCTTGCTCTGATACCAATTGAAAGTGCGTTATATCGACTAGAGGGGGGGTGAATAGGCGATTTTTATGAAAGTCTTCAAAACGTGAGAGTTATGAAGACAAACAGCGAAGATTATGCCTATTACTATGCAGCGGAAGTTAGATTACACTAGGCCAGCCATGGTCATGTATTCAATAGAGTGAAAGCACAATGACAAACAACTGCAGTGTAATAAGGATCAGGTAGGAAGAAGTTATGAAGCCAAACAGATCATACATTCACGTTGTGAAGACAAAAGATAAAGCAAGCATGCAATGGCTTCACAATGTGTAACAGTAAGAAAAGGAAGTGAAGATGAAACCAGTGACTCGTTGAAGACAATGATATGTTGGACCAGTTCTAGTTGCTGTGATAACTGTACGTCTGGTTGGAGCGGCTAGGTATTTAAACCTTAGGACACACAGTCCCGGACACCCAGTCCTGAACACACAGTTCAGGACACCAAGTCCTCACCGTATTCTCCTTGAGCTAAGGTCACTTAGTCCTCACCCAATCACTCTGGTAAGTCTTCAAGGTAGACTCCCAAACCTTCACAAACTTCGTTCACTGGAAATCCACAATGTCTCTTGGATGCTCTGAACATGACACCTAACCGTCTGGAGGATTCACAGTCCTCAAGTGTAATAAGTCTTCAGATCACACAGACAAGAAGACCTAAGTGATGCCCAATTTGCTCTGGCTCTGGGTGGTTAGGGCTTTTCTCCTCACTAGGAATTTTCTCTCAAAGGCTTCGAGGTGGGTTGCTCTCAAACGACAAAAGCCGTGCACTGAAATCTGAGCAGCCAACCGTTTATGGTTGTGGGGGTGGGCTATTTATAGCCACTTGGCAACCCGACCTGATTTGTCCGAAATGACCTTGGGTCACTAAGGAACTGACACGTGTCTCAACGGTCAGATTTCGAACTCTCATGGCAACTTTACTTGGGCTACAAGCAAAGCTGACTTGTCCGGCTCTGGACAAGATTCGCTCTCATTGTCTTCACTCGAAGACATAGGTTTTTGATTTAGGCATCACTTCAGTCATTCTGACTGGTTCTCCTGGACCCCACTTAACAGTGCGGTGGTTCCTATGACTCAACACAAACGAAAAAGAACTACGAAAGATCTAAGTCTTCGAGCTCCATAGGCTTCATAACGTGTCTTGTTTTGTCATAGTCTTCAATGTGAATATCTTCATATACCACCTTTTTCTTCAATGTCTTCATACATTTTAGGGGTCATCTCTGGTAGTAAAACCGAATCAATGAGGGACTTCTACCTGTGTTTTCTTGCAATTCTCACAAACACATTAGTCCCTCAACTAGGTTTGTCGTCAATACTCCAAAACCAACTAGGGGTGGCAGTAGATGCACTTACACTTGTCCTCAAGCATGACTGCCTTGTTCACCAGATCAGGAAAGGTTGGGCAGTCACACACAACAAGCGAGTACTGCAGAGTCTGGTTAAGGCCTTCCATGAAGCGCTCTCTTTTGGCAGCATTAGTGCTGACATCCTCAGGAGTATACCTTGAGAGAACACTGAACTTCTGCATGTACTCCTTGACAGTGCTACTAATTTGGTTCAGGGCTTGGAACTCACGCTTCTTGATGGCCATAATTCCAGAAGGAATATGGGCCTTACAGAATTCTGCCTTGAAGTCATTGCAAGTGATGTTTTGCTCAGCGTGCATGGCCTTGAATCCATCCCACCAAGCTCTAGCAGTTCCCCCGAGACAGTGAGCAGCATATGGCACGTTCTCACGGTCCTCAATGCATCCGACTAGTTCCAGCAGATCCTCACTGGTGCGGACCCAGTCTTCTGCATCCAGGGGTTCAGCAGTCCCGATGAAGGTGGGTGGTGCATGCTTCTTGAACTCTGCCAACGTGGAACGTCCATTGCCGTTCCCTGCCGGCTGGTGGTTGACCGCCTGAGCAATCATCTAGAGGGCTATAGTGTTGGCTTCACGTTCCTCTCGGAAGTCTTGGAGAAGCTGAGCCATGTCCATGTTTGGAGGTGGTGGCGGTGGTCAGGCTTGTCCTTGGGTTTGGTCCTGACTGGTTCCTGCTCCGGCAGAACCTCCGGCTTCTTGCTGCTAGGTAGAAGTACCAGTATGAGTTACAATAGGCATCCTGTTGGAGCGGTCAAGGTCTCATGATTTGGATAAAATGAGGGAAAACAGTGTAGATGGGTGCCTAGTAAGGGGGTGGGTGTGACACAATTTTAAGTTAAGCAAGGGCCAGAAGGGCCAAACTCATGCATTAAAACCAAATGGGCGATGTAGTCGTTTACAAGTTCCCGAAGGGAGAGTACGACTTTCATCAAAACAAGTCGAAAGCAAACACATCACGGCATGGTTCCATTCGAACCGTTACATGGTGACTTCGCATAAGGGGTACACGACCTATCCTACCTTAAAGGCTTACGGACTGGCCTATCCTAGTCCTGAACGGTGTCTAAGTGCTGGAATGCTCGGTCGCGTATTCCGGTTCCTCTGGGTCTTCCTCCTCATCTTTATCTGTCTCAGTTTCTTCGTCACTTGAGGGAGTGGGGGAGTGGAGGAGCTAAACACGGCGCAGCTTCGCCGGTGGCACCATGAAGAGGTTGCGATATTCCTTCGCCGTCATACGGCGTGGCCGAGATGATCCCTTGGCATTCGTAGCCTGTGGGGGTCATCCGCCTCGATAGGCAACAACGGGCCGTCCAGGGGGTGCACCATCCTTCTTGATCCTGTCCGCATTTATCTGAGCTAGGAGGAGGAGTTCCTTGGTCTCATGGAGTTCCCTCTGAAGCTCCATCGACTCCGAGGCCAAGTGCTGTGCAAGGCTGTCAGCACACAAGCTGAAGTAGGTCTGGAAACAGAGGGGAAGCACCTCGTCCATGGGTGGAGCTGGTGCGCTGCTCTCGTCATCACCCTCCTTATGATAAGGCAGGTAACGAGTGGCTGGCTCACTTGCCATCTCTGGCAGAATATCCCGAAGGCGAGTCAACGCCCTAAGTGCAGCAGTCTCAACAGCGAGGAGCTGGGTCGCCATCTGGGGTCCTTCAAAGAACCAGCTTGTCGGAGAGTCGTTCGCCCTCATGACTACCTCCAGGTGATACTCCTTCTTAGCACTGTTGATGCAGTGCTCGTGATAGGAGAAGGTGGGGGCTCGAGTGAACTGGCACTTCTTGAGGCTATCCTCAAGAAGCACGGGAAATCTAGTGGTCAGGAAGTCCTCGGGTACGACGGCCATCTACAAAAGTGGAAGGGGAAGGGTCAATAGAGGGGATATGACCCATGTTTGGGATATTTTTAGAAAACGTAGATATTTAGGTAATTTTGTAGATAGTCTCGATCTAACTAACGTCCATGCTAACTAAGGCTCCCTACAGTCAGGATGGCTCTGATACCAGCTCTGTGGGGACCCCGACTCATAAGTCGTGATCACCGAATGCCTGTGTACAGTGATCCCAGAGATCAATGCTCATTGAACACGCAGAAGCTGAATAACAAGAGTCTTACATCCATACATACCATCTTACAAAAATTATGACCATTATGGTCAAGTCTTACATAGAAAAAAGCCATAAGGGCTGAGTACCAAATAAATTTAAGCAGCGGAAATCTTCGTCGATAAGTAGAACCCATGCCATCTTCCTTAACCCTATAGCCATTCTGACTGGGAAACGTCCTAGTTCGCATGTTCGTCTCCAAAGAACTCTTCTTCGAACTCCTGTTCTTCCATGCTTGGCCAATTAAATAACCAGCGGCAAGGCAATGAGTACTTTGAATGTACTCGCAAGCAACCCATGATTGGAACAGGGCACAATAATGCAGTGATATAGCACTAAGTAGGTAGTTTGGAGAAATCTAGTTTTGAGTGCAAAGACATGATCTATCAACATGTAAAGTATGCCTCACGAGAGTACGGATATCCGTATGAACAAGTTACAGATATCAACATAAGCGAAGTTGTACACCAATCCAACTTGATCATCGTGTCAAGCGATCTGACTTACCCCAAATGGTTTATCAACACGCACACACGGTCTGTAGAACTCTGGACGTAGTTTAAGCAGCACCGCCCAACTGTCCTTGACCGTGGACACGGCTATTGGAATATTTTTACACTCTGCAGAGGTTGCACACTTTACCCACAAGATATGGGGAACTTCCGTGTCATCCACGACCCGCGGTACCTCAAGTACCCGGGGCAAGCACCCGGTCATTACCTTTCCCTAGACGACACTAACATAGAGTCCACTCGATTGGTAGCAACCCCGGTGCCCAACATTTCTCATCTTAAGAATTTGGAGCCACGCTCCCATATTTGTCACATACCACTGGCACGTGGTACCAACGGTGTGTCCGGTGCCCCATAAAAATGTTCTTGGCCGCCCTACCTGGCACGACCCCGTCCCGAGAGAGCGCAACAACGACTCTCCCGTCACTAGTAACGCGGGCTCCAAGCTAGTATCGGCCTAGGTAATCAATAATGCCCTTTCCCATATAAGGGTAGAGTGGTTGCGCATGTAAGGTTGGGACAGTCGACAAATCTTAAATCTAATCCGTTTTCGAAAACAACACACACACTTGCCTCGGTACACCACTTCGGCATCAAGTGGTTACCCAACTCATTATCTCCCTCGGGCATAAGTGGCACCCGACAGGGTTTTGAAAAGTCCTTGAAAACAACTTGGTTTCCTTCACCATGCATATACCCATCCCATTTGTGTAGCAGCTACTTAGCATCCTAACTACACCCACTCGCATAACCCTCATAGAGTGGTAGGGTCATGCATCATGCAAGTGTCAACGAGAAAAGCAACGGAGGCAAACGACCTTAAGTGGTCACCACATTATCATGACTTCGATGCAAGCAATAAAAGTGCCATATGACATGCATAAAAAGGTTTCATAGGCATGGTCAAAGGGCTGCTTGCCTGGCTCAGCAAAATCTTTTGGGTCTTCAAAGTCGTCTGGTCCAACTCCCTCGTCAGCAACGCAATCTATCTTCGCAAAATAATAATGACAAAATAAGGTAATAATAAAATAGAAAAACCAAAGTGCTCAGAAAAATGTCAACTCATTTTTGTTAAATACTAGGGTTAAAACTAAGAATGGGAAAATTCTTATTTCTGGATTTGGAGCTACATAGACAGAGCAATGGATTTTCAAACAAGGATTTAATTGCTCAAATTTGAATTTAAATTTGAACAGCACATAAAAGTTGGTTGGGCATGTATGAAAGTTACACCATTAAATAGGTGGGATTTTTACAAGATTTTAGGAACTGGAATTATTACATTTGGATTAATATTTAATCCTGTGGAATTTTTGGAAAAGGGATAGAGAAAGAAAAAGAGAAAGGGCACTATGCCCGCTGGGCCAGAACAGCTGCAGTGCAGCAGGCCCAGAGGGGAAAAGGCCCAGGCGAGCCAGCGCATGCATCAGATTTTCAAACCTGACGGGCGGGGCCCGGGCATCAGCGAGAGAGAGAGGGGCGAGGGAGAGGTGAGGATGACAGGTGGGCTCCACCTATCATCTCTACCTCGCGACAGAGAGGTCAGTGAGCTCACCGGCGACGCTACAGGGCATGACAGGTCGAGCGGGTGGCACCGTTGGACTCAGGGGGATGTCGCCGTTCGGGTGGTGGTGGAGGTGCTCGTCGGGGCAGCATGGTTCGCCGGCGACGAGGTCACGCGGCGGAGGTGCATCGGGCGTCGGTGGTTCTGGCTGTTACCGGCTACAAAAAGAGTGGGGAAGAGAGGGGAAAGGGTCAGTGATGTCGTGCGGTTCCAGAACGAGAGAGAGCGGAGGCGGAGGAGGCATGTACCGTGTGAACGCCGACGAGCCGAGGCGGCGGAGCTCCAGCTCGATCTCGACCTTAGGCGGCTCTGGAGGCAAAAGGGTGGTGCGGGAGGTTGATTAGGAGGGTGGGGGAGCGACAGGGAGTGAGAGAGAGGCTCGGGGTCATCTTATATAGGCCGGCCGAGGTCCACCATACGCGCGGCGTACGGGCGTCCGTGGGACCGGCTCGGGTGGCCGTTAGAGAGGAAATGAAGGGCTCGGGGGTGTTCGTGGGAGTGGTTTAGGGTGCCAGGGAGAGAGAGGAGGAGCGCGACGAGCTGTGGGCGGGCCACGGGAGCGGCGCGAGCATTGGCCGAGCGGGGCGCCGCTCTAGCGCGAGCTGCAGGAGAGAGAGGAGGGTGCGGGAGCAAGTGGGCGGCCTGCTGGCGTGGAGCGGACGTCGAGGGGCATCGACTGGTGCGCGGGGGAGGCTCGAGGCGGTCGGGGGACACGGCGTCAACGGTCTGGTGCTCTGCCAGGCGCTCAAGAGCGCGACTTTGGCCGGCATCCGCGGTTTTCCCGCATCCTCGCGCGTCCACTTGTGTCTAGCAACTGCAGGGGGCGTGGGCAAAAGCTGGGGAGAGCCTTGGATGCTCTGGAAAGCTGAGGGGAGAAAAGGAGGCTGAGAGAGAGGAAGGAATCCACTGTCCTGAGAAGAAAAATGGGGTTCTCCCCGCTTCATCATTGCTTCCTCGGGCAGAAAAGCATACATGTGCTAGAGGGGGACTAGGAGGGGTCGTGGTAGAAAGTTGAGCCTATGAAGATTAGTGGAAGAGGCCCAAAATGGGTTTTGGTAAAGTGGCAGAAGATGTTTGATGCTCGTTTTGGCAAGTAGATGATTTACATTTGCCATGAGACTCCACAGGGTGAAATGTCACATATAATTAGGGCCTTCCACCAATTTTGAGCTCATTTGGGCAAAGTTTCCAATGCAACTTTTGTAAACCCTAGAAATTAGCAGAAATGAACTTCTACAGATCTAGTTGAGCAAATAACTTCCCCTTGATGCACCACTTAGTGTAGTGGCTTCATTTGGTCATGTGAACATGCTCACAAAAGTTGGGGTCAAGGAGAGAAAGTTGGTAGTACAAAGTTGTTCAAATTTGAATCTGGACAGAGTTGGTTTTGGGGCACTTTTGTGAACCAAAACAGTTTGGATTGATATGAAACTCTGAAATGTCATCATATTATGTATATGTGACTTGCTAGACTTTTCTTGGATTTTTATGAAAATATTTCCTGTAGAAATATTTCAAATCCTTGAAATGGGACGAAATGGTTTTGGGAGGTTTTGTCCAATATTTTGAACATGACCATGTGTTGAAACTCTTATATATGGAAAATATATGTCCACAGAGTTTCCCTGATTTTTGTCAAATATTTTTGAAACAATAAAATAATTTTTCCCTATTAAAAACCATTTCTGGCCTTAAGAAAAAGCTTTTAAATAAAATAGGAAAATAACTTTTAAAATTATATTTTTGTGGTTTATGGGAATCCTATATCTATTAGGTTTCAAATATACTCTTTGAAATATTTGTCATTCCCTAAATCAAGTACTTGTAGTGCAAGCCTCAATTCAGGGGTTTTTGGAAAACTAAATTTTGAAAATACTTTCTGGCCAATTTATTTTTGGAAGAAAATACTAGATTGCACTATAAACATGGCATGATCATTGGGCAGTAGTTTGGGGCAGGGAGATGAAGTACATAAAGTGGAGTAGTTGACTTTAAAGAGCACATGAAATTCAAAGAGAGATAACCAACTCCAAATAAAAGCCAAATAATGCAAAAGTTTTTGTTGGTCCAAATTTTCATGCCTTATTAATGCAAATGACATGTTACAAAATGCAGGGTGTGACGACCTGGCACCATAGGGGTTTACTGTAGCTTAATTATTCGGGCGTCACAATTCTCCTCCACTACAAGAAATCTCGTCCCAAGATTTAAGGGGTGGAGTAAGGGGGAAATACTCAGAAAGGACGGAGCTCAACACAAGATAGGTAATTGGGGGCTATCTCAGTGAACATGGCATAGAGGCATCTCTCGAGTTGAAATTCAAGAAAGTCATCGAGAGCGAGGTAAGAAGGTGCAATAAGAAGCTTCAAGCGGTAGGCAATCGTTCATTGCCTGAAACAGGGGGCGATAAGGGGTTCAGATCAAGGGGAATAAGTATTGCGTCTAGTACCAGAATAGATCACTAGGAAGGTGGCTCGTGAATTACATACGAAGCCAAGCGCGAGGCACAATTTTGGAAAACAGGGATGTGCAGGAGAGTCAGGTTTCGATCCTGTCAAACTGTGGGTTATGGGTGTACCATGTGGGTTAAAAGTAGGATGGGTGCTGATAGCAAGGCATGTCAGAGTATAGACTGTCAATTATGTTGGCAACAACGTTGGTGCCAAGGGCGAAGGACGAAGAGAACCATTTTCCTGCTCATTAAGACGAGGCGGACCGATACGCAAAGTTCTCATCCATTGGTGGCTACCGGAATGTCATGAACAATAGTAACAAGGTCTTACTGACAGAGTTTGTGCACCGAGGTGTTTACATAAGCAGGGAATTAGCACTGCTCGGTATGATAGGTTACAAGAAAGGTTAAACAAAACAATGAAAATGAAAGTGTAGACTCGAATCAGTTATCGGTGTTCTCGAATGTCTAACAACTCAGAACCGGTGGAAAATTTGAATCGGTGAGAAATAATAGTTGATGAAGAACTCATAAGAAGTTACGTAGTTCCATGATATTCTCGAGATACCAGAGGGTACTACTCGAAGGTAGATCAAAGTAGAGATTGGACATGCGAAATGATCTGAATAAGACAAGTACTTCAACTTGTTCGAGAAATGGAATCAAAGAAGAGCAATATGGTCGGAACCACGGTTGCAAAGTTCCAAATATAGATACAAGGTGAACTTATCACAAGGGGATTATTATTATTTCAAGAAGCTTCAATGATAAGTTCTACATCGGGTCCATGGGCATGAACACAAAGGTTCTAGGTCGACTCCCACTTCTCTAATGCACAGCTTTCCATTCACTTCTCGTTTTCGATGAAGTTGTAATGTTGATATTTTACCTGACGAAAAGCCAGTAGAGTATAACCCGCATAATTTTCGAGTTCACACGGATTAGGGAAGGCATACGTTCAACCCCCTAGGGTATCTTAGGAACATATACCACAAACTTCACGAGTAAATAACTCAAGCCCGGAAGCACAGTAGGGTTGACAAGAGCAGGGGATACAATTTACCAAAGGCATTATGTATCCCAGAGAAAGCTCGCAAGGTTACTCAATATGAAGGGCTTTGTCGGATAAAACCCAACAAAGGTCCTGGCGGTTCACAAGGGATCGGATGTGAGCATCGGTACTCAACCAGAAGAAGAAAGAATGCAAGGAGATTAGACTATAGAAACAACTGACTAATTCAAGCTCAAATGCAAAGGAATTATGATTTCCAAAACAAGGGATCAGGAGCATACACTCTGATTAAAGATGGATAAGTTGAATAGACTTAGAATGACGATCAATCAAGGCTTGATTCACCGAACACCAGCTCATGTCCGGAGTGACGCTTGAACCAAGGGAAGAATTCGAACTAGGACTGATGATCGCAAGCATTCGGAAACATATCGAATCAAATGCTCGAAATTACAATGACAATGGATGCTAATGAGTATTGCTATACATATGGAAGTAACCATAATGCAAGAAGATAAGGAGGAACAAGAGTAATAGGCTACTAAGGATTTTTGGAAGATCGAATAGCATTCCAAAGAATTTTGTGAAACACATGAACAACTGTGGACTAACGGATACTCGGCAAGCGCGAGTAATTACCCGTAGGGGTATTCATGTGGCAAAGAACTGCAAGGCGGTAGGCTCAACGGACTCTCAGGACAACAGAGAGTAATTCGGGGCATCTTGTGATAACAAGAGCAACTGGGGATGAAGGTATGAACGAAAATGTAGGTAGTTACTCATGAGGATTTATCGGTGGTAGGGATCGCAACTGCAAAAGGCACAAGGGTCTCGGGAAAACTTCGGAGAGTATCCTCAGAATCTTCTGGTGCACCAAGCAGTCATCTGGAGTGAGGGGCTCTCCGGAGAGAAAGTATTTACGAGAACCTAGAGTTAGAGTTAGCAAAATCATTTAACCCGAATAGAAAAGAGATCAGAGTCCCAGAGTAAAGGTCGAGGAGTAGAAGATCCTAATACCACCCAGTGGCGACGTGGGCCCGTAAGCCACAGAGCCATGTTAGTAAATCAGTTTTTCAAAGACTAGACTCAACTTCGGCAAGGAGTTCAAAAGAGGGATCCTACAGGCAGAAGGCTCTGATACCAACTTGTGACGCCCCCGATTCTACCGTACACTAATCATACACGCAAATATGTTCGATCAGGGACTCACGGGAAGATATCACAACACAACTCTAGACACAAATAAAATAATGCAAGCTTTATATTACAAGCCAGGGGGACCGAGGGCTCGAATACATAGCTCGATACACAAGCGTTAGCGAACGCAACAATATCTAAGCACATACATAAGTTAAACAAGACTGCCTTAAGAAGGCAAACACAAAAGCAACAACGATCGAAGAGGCAAGGCCTCCTGCCTGGGACCTCCTAACTACTCCTGGTCATCGGCGGTCTTCTTGTAGTCGTATCCGTCGGCGGTGGCATCTGGCTCCCGGGATCCACCAACTGGTTGCAACAACCGGAAAGAAGAAAGAAGGGGGGAAAGGGGGCAGCAAAGAAGCCGTGAGTACTCATCCAAAGTACTCGCAAGCATCAGATCTAAACTAAGTATGCATTGGTATCAAAAGGAAGGGTTGTATATGTGGACTGAACTACAGAATGCCAGAATAGAGGGGAAGGCCCAGCCTATCGAAGACTAGCATCTTCAAGCAGCTCCAAGCAGCTTGCAGCATGTAGAAGAGTAAAGAATAGTAGTTTAATTAACAAGCATGTTGTAGCATTAATGCCCAGAGATCCTTCCTCGACTCCCTGCGAGAAAGAAATCCCAGGGCCACATATCTCAAGTATCCATTTCTAGTTGTAAAAGATTAGGATATAAGTCTGAACGTCAATTAACGTGCACACGGTATTCGAATAGATAACTTCCTTGCAGGGGTGCACCATGTTTTCCAACACGCTCGATCACTCTGGCCAGACACACTTTTCTGGGTCAATGCACGGCCTCGAAAATCAACACGTCGTAGCCCTACCTAGGCTCAATAGAGAGGTCCCCGTCGGTCTACATCCTAAGCACTCCGGGGTCTGGGCCCATCGCCCATTGCACTCCGGGTCATTGCGAGCAGGGCGGACCAGGCTCCACCACTAGAGGATGGTGCCGGCCCAACCATGCCGCAATGCTGAACTGGACGTCTGACAAAGCTTTGGCTGATACCGCGACGTCGAGGCCCATAACTATTCTCGCGTGGTGGTTAGTGCGTAAAGGCCAGAGGCCAACTCAGAACAAATACCCAAACCATAGTGTATTATTAGCTTGCAGAGACGAGCAGAGACTCATGGTCGATGTGACCCCGTCACCCCGTCTCGTGGTCTTACGGAAAGGGCCCAAAATGCCCGGCCGTGCCATGTAATTATCTTGCGGGTGCTCTCCGGGCCCGCCCAACTTTCCCAAAGGTCTCAAGTAAAGTCAAGGTAACCATGTGTCTAAACAACAAGGGGAAAACCCTAGGAATCACCCTCGGGAATTCCACTCGATCTAATCATCAAGGTGAATGTAAGAGGAACCACCCTCGAGGTTCACACGTGAGGGGTTGCACGACAGAGCCGTATCGGGAATGGTGAAGGAGGAACCACCCTCATTGACCACGACCGAATAGCTACACCACAGAGTTGTCATCGGGAGTGCGTTGTGAGGTCTGACCCTCGACACTCGATAGTAGCTCTGCAGAGTCGAGAAACAAAAGGGGCGTGATGTGATGTGAGGTGTCGGGCTCTGGTCATCGATCATGTTGATCGAGTCATCGATGATGAAGCAGGGGAAACAAGGACAAGGTGGGGGTCACTAATGGATCACTAACCAACCTATACTAAGCAGTTTAGGATAAGCAGGTAGGTAACAATAAGCAGGTTACAAGAACATGCTATGCATAATAATAAGAGCAATCAGTAACAATAGCAAAACCTAATGCAAGCATGAGAGAATGGAATGGGCGATATTGGTATGATCAAAGGGGGGGCTTGCCTGGTTGCTCGAACGAGAAGGAGAGGTCGTCGTCGACGTAGTCAATCACAGTGGAAGCATCAGTCTCCGAGTCTACCGGATAGAAGAGGGGGAAGAAATAGTAAATACAAATCAAGCAAGTGCATAACAAGACAATAGGCAGAGCTAGACGTGATCTAACGCGGTGCTACATGATACCGGCGAAGGGGGAGAACATCCGGGAATGTTTTCCCGAAGTTTGGCATTTTCGGACAGACGAACCAAAGGGAAAAGGTTTGATGCGCGCTATGCTAGGGACGTGTGACAGATGAACGCAGAGCGTACTCTGATTCTTGTCGTCGTTCTGAGCAACTTTCATGTATAAAACTTTTTCATCCGAGTTACAAATTAATTTCTATGAATTTCCGAAGTTTTAGCAATATTCGGCAATTAATATTAAATCTAAAACAGAGTTATTGCACCAGCATGACATCATCATGACGTTAGCGGTCAACACCGACCGTTGACTGGTCAAACAAGGCAGTGGGGCCCGTCTGTCATTGACTTAGTTAATTAAAGAGATTAAACTTAACTAAACTAGTTCATTAGGCTAATTAAGCGAGGTTAATTAATCAGAATTAACTAAGTAATTAATTAATATATATATATATATATATATTTTTCGTTTCCCTTTTTTTAGGGGCAGGCCCCACGTGTTTGTGGCCCATAGGCCAAAGTGGGCACTGGCTATCGGGCGGGTGCCCGAGGAGGCTAGACCCGGGCACGCACGACACCAGGGGGTCGGGCGGCGTGGCTGGGTGCGGCCTCCTGTGAGGCCACCGGCAGGCACGGAGTGGAGGGGGCCGCGACTAGCGGCAGGAGGACGGGACGCCGGGGAGTGGCGACGGTGGCGTCGGAGAGTGGTCGGGCGGAGACGGGGCTTTGCGTGGCGGCCGGGAGCTGCAAGGTAGCAGCGGCGGGGGCGGTCGGCGCAGCGAGGCGAGCAAGAGGCGGTCGCGCGGAGCCAACAGCGGTAGGAGGGCGTGCGCAGGGGCTGGGTAGGCTGCGGGCATGGGCTGGTGAGGCCGAGGCGGGGGAGGACGGGGCCGCAGCAGCAGCGGCGGGATTGGCCGGGCGCGGCCGGCAGCGCGTGACGGCGAGCACGAGGAGAAAGGCGGGGTGCGCAACAGGATGCGGGCGAAGCCGGCGAGAGGGGCGGCTGCAGCGTGTGGGCGCACGCGAGCAGTCGGGCACAGCAGCAGTAGCTGCTGCTGCGGGGTCGGCATGAGCAGAGGTGCAACAGCGCGTGGGTGGCCACGGTCGAGGGGAGGCGGGGGAGCGATTGGGTGCGACCACGAGTGGCACGCTCTGCCAGGTCACGACCCCGATGCGGCCAGGGCAGCGGGGGGGGAACGCGGCAACCGCGAGCTCCTCAGAAGCTCGGGCATGACGGCGGCAGCGCCCTACGGCATCAAAACGGAGGGGAACAGAGGGGGAGTCGGTGTCAAAACCCGCAGATTTCGGGGGGTCCCGAACTGTGCGTCTAAGGATCGATGGTAACAGGAGACAGGGGACACGATGTTTACCCTGATTGGGACCCTCTTGATGGAGGTAATACCCTACTTCCTGTTTGATTGACTTTGATGAGTATAGGGGTTACAAGAGTTGATCTACCTCGAGATCGTATGTTGTGGTCTAAACCCTACAGGTATGATGAGTAATGTCATAATAATCTACCGACTAGCCTGGCCTCGGCTTATATAATGTACCAGAGTCGTAGGATAACAAGAGTCCTAGTCGAATACGCCGGTGGAGAGGAGTCCTTGTCTTGATCACCAAGTCTTGTGGAATCTTCCTCGTGTATACATCGGCTGTCCGAACTGGCCCATGAGCATACGGCCATGGGGGTCCTCGGCCCAATCCAACTGATTGGGAGACGACGTGGTGAGTACCCCCTAGTCCAGGACACCGTCAGTAGCCCCCTGAACCGGTCTTCAAGTTGGGGACGCTCCTCGATTCTTCCGAACTGTTCTTCATCTTCGGTCGCCGGTCTTGAAAACTGGTTCAACAAATCTTCCCATCTTCGATCTTGAGGATCGCCGAAGTAAATCCGAAGAGTTTACACGTCGGGTATCCGAGGAGCCCCTTTAAGTTCTCGGCCTTTATCAATGCCTTGTTATTTTTATGCCACACCTTGGGTTTGAAGTTGTTCCCGGACGGCAGCGTCTCTTGTGTCCGAGATCCAACGCCGGACTGCATTCGAGCTATCTTTTGCAGCCGAGCACCAACTACGGACCGCTTCCGAGCTCCAACGCCGGAATGTATTCGAGCTCCAACGTCGGACTATGTCCAAGCTCCAACGCCGGACTGTATCTGAGCTCCAACGTCGGACTATATCCGAGGTGTCATAAATCACCTTGGTTCAAAAAAGTTGAAGGAGTTTAGCCGAGCTTAATGCCGGAAATGCCCTCTGTGGAGACAGCCACTAGCGCCCGAGCTTTATGCCGGACTTCTTCCGAGGTGGTGCGCCACCCCGACCGTGGGCCAATTTTTTGTCAATATTTTTTATTGGTGCAATTTATTCTCTGCCGAGAGATATAGCCAGTAGCCCTCAAGGTGTGTATTGGTCTAAAACCTGAGATGCACCTGAAGGATGAGATAAGACCGCTGATCCTAGTAGCCCCTGAGACTTAGGTTGATTCACAAAATCGGCCTGAGGATCAACTCCTAACTTGGCAGATACTTCTGGACAGAAAAGGCGGTGTGCAAATTCCTCGAGACTCAGGTTGGGTGCGGCCGACCAACGTGAGGATCACAATCTCCTCGAAAGCTATATTGCACTTTAAAATTTCTCCATTGGATTGTCAATGCAGTAGTCCCCGAGACACTGGTCAGGTGGCAACACCAGATAAGGGGATCGATATGCCCCTTTCAATATTAGTGAATGCTAAGCCCAAAGCCCAGTAGACCCCGAGCCTTAATGTGGGCACGGGTGGCCGAATTAAGGATCGATATCCAGAGTAAAACCACAAATTATGTGTAATGATTCTACGTATCCAAGTACTTTACATCATTAATGCTCGGATCCGCATTGTACAAAACTTTGTTGACCAACCATCGGCTTCAACCTCCTCAGCCGGAAGCCGGGGAGTGTTTGTCCTACTTTATAAAGACGTTATAAGGGCAAAGATTTATGGAAAACAAGGCAATCCGGCCATACGGTTTTATAAACAAAGGTACACGGAGAGATATGTTATATTACTTAATGTAAGAAACATCTTCCAAGGAAAATAGTCCCGCTATCGGTTCCTTTCTTTCGGTCATCATGCTTATCATGATCATTAATACTCACCTCCGATCAATATGGGAGGAAAATATTGAGGATTTAGTTCGGGGAAAGTTCCCGAACTCTATGGTACTAATGAACCATAATTTTCACTTCCGTCGTTGCCGACCAATGTGATCCTTTAAGATTGCTAGCTTTCGGCTTCACCCAGTCCGCGGTACTAACTCGGATGACCCGGTAGTAACAATCACAGAGGTGCTCCCTTTACCGTCTAGCTGAACAATCAAGAACGTAGGGGTAAGCACAGGAGCCAGGCAACCCAGCTTGGCCAAAATCTTAAGTCAAATTGATGCATATTCATGGCTTTATAATGATGATTACGGAAGGCAGCAGTTTGTATATTGAATACAAAGGCTGATGATATATGTTTATTTTGACTCTATTGCGACCGTTTATCATTTGAAAGTGGCCCATCATCGGCTTCCACTCCTTTGTAGATGCTACGCAGTGTGTTTCCGCCATAACAAAACAACCCTTAGCCGACGTCTCGGTGCCCTGAGGCGGTTATGTTAGCGGAAACAAGGCAATCAGATATGCGGGCTTTATAACTTTCACTTAGTCATAGGAGCTTAAAGTTGGGAGGCCAGTTACTAGCCCCCAGTTAGTGTTCGGCGACAGCCGAGGTCAAGCCGTAAACACTTTGGCTAATGTTATGAACAGCCTGTCATTTAACACAGTCATCGGATCGCTGACCAGTTTACGCTTATTGTGACAGTTAGTTTTCGGCTTTCTCCACTGAGGTGCTTAACCATGCGAGCTAGAAGCACAACCGCAGTGGTTCTCCCTTTGCACACCTAGCCGAATAAAGCGGGACGTAGGAGGCAAGCGCAGGAGACGGGCAACCCAACTACTGACCGAAGACACAATTCGAAACCGATGCATATTTAGCAATATGCGAGAATGTTTTTGCCGAATCTCTAAAGGTGTCCGGCGTTGCACTGCGATACTTATGCTGGAAACACACAAATAGTTTAAAAGTACCATAATCTTGGAAAACCAAAAAACGTCAGTAAAAACTTGAGGTCCGAACAAGATCAACTGTTCGGTGCAATCCGAAAATTGGAAAAAAGAAAAATTGTGCTTCTACCGTGCTTTAACATGACACATCAGATCTCAACACTTCAAGCGGGCTAGCCTACGGCTTCAAGCTCCTTATCCCAAAGGCGGAGTACTTCTTCGAGGCCAGTTTAGCGAACTAAACTCGAGCGGATTTTTAGAGAGAAGACGGGCTAACTGGCTATTGACCATACACTCGAGTCAAAAAAAGGAGCGGTAGAAAAAGACTGGGCAACGGCCAAGAAGAAAACACATTTACTATTAAACAGCTCATATAAATTTTAAGAGCCCCCAAGTGACTTGGTAAAAGAATTTTATGTATAATGATTGTATATACCGAAGTACTTATATATACACTACAAAAAAATACACTTCCGTGATGATACATGTTTGTCACAGTAGGTCGCGTTTTCTGTCATGCGTGTACATCCATGACGATTTTATGACAGAATCAAGATAGTCATACCTGTGCTGTCGTAGAAGTGTTCCATGACATTACCAAAATTATCATCACGGAAGTGTCCACTTCCATGACGATAAATCGCGCGTCACAGAAGTGCTTTCGTCAAGGGTGACCAACACGTGGCATCCACCGTAACAGAACGCCATTAAGCCATCGGGTTAGGTTTTGGATCTGATAACCCGTTAACAGCCCCGACCAATGGCGATTTTCCACGTGTAAAATCATCATTGGCTGGAGGAGACACGTGTCAGGTCCGCGTTGGCACAGGTGTCACTCATCCAATGGGTGAGACGCGCCTATGATATGTTGACATGTGGAACGGCCCATCAAGTTTAAATGGGCCGGCCCAACTGAAGGCCCACAAGATATTGCAGACCATAATGGGCCGGCCCAGCTAAAGGCCCACGAGATTTTGCGGACCATAATGGGTCGGCCCAGCTAAAGGCCCACAAGATTTTGCAGGCCATAATGGGCCGACCCAGGAAAAGGCCCAATAGATTTTTGTGTGCCATAATGGGCCGGCCCAAGTGAGGGAGTCCTGGATTAGGGGGTGTTCTGGTAGCCGGACTATACCTTCAGCCGGACTCCTGGACTATGAAGATACAAGATTGAAGACTTCGTCCCGTGTCCGGATGGGACTTTCCTTGGCATGGAAGGCAAGCTTGGCGATGCGGATATTCAAGATCTTCTACCATTGTAACTGACTTTATGTAACCCTAACCCTATCCGGTGTCTATATAAACCGAAGGGTTGTAGTCCATAGGCAATCAACTCCATACACAACAATCATACCATAGGCGAGCTTCTAGGGTTTAGCCTCCTTGATCTCGTGGTAGATCTACTTTTGTACTACCCATATCATTAATATTAATCAAGCAGGACGTAGGGTTTTACCTCCATCAAGAGGGCCCGAACCTGGGTAAAACATCGTGTTCCCTGCCTCCTGTTACCATCTGGCCTAGACGCACAGTTCGGGACCCCCCTACCCGAGATCCGCCGGTTTTGACACCGACATTGGTGCTTTCATTGAGAGTTCCTCTGTGTCGTCGCCTTTAGGCCCGATGGCTCCTTTGATCATCAACAATGATGCAGTCCAGGGTGAGACTTTGCTCCCCGGACAGATCTTCGTCTTCGGCGGCTTCGCTCTGTGGGCCAATTCGCTCGGCCACCTGGAGCAGATCGAAAGCTACGCCCCTGGCCATCAGGTCAGGTTTGGAAGCCTAAACTACACGGCTGACATCCACGGGGACTTGATCTTCGACGGATTCGAGCCACAGCCAAGCGCGCCGCACGGTCTCGATGGGCATGATATAGCTCTGCCGCCGAACAGCGCCTTGGAGGCCGCATACGCATCGATTTCGACCATTGATTCGGAGCCTACTGCGCCGATCGAGGATCAGCGGTTGGATGCTGCCTCAGGGGCTGCGATCTCAGAGGCGATCGAGGCGAACTCCAGCCCCGCACTCCGCATGGCCCGTGACTCCGAGGAGCCGGATTCCTCTCCGAACTCCAAGCCCCCCGCGCCCCTACCGATCGAATCCGATTGGGCGCCGATAATGGAGTTCACCGCCGCGGACATCTTTCAGCACTCGCCCTTCGGCGACATCCTGAATTCTCTAAAGTCTCTCTCTTTATCAGGAGAGCCCTGGCCGGACTACGGTCAGCAAGGTTGGGATACAGACGATGAAGAGATTCAAAACCCACCCACCACCCACTTCATAGCCACTGTCGGCGACTTAACCGACATGCTTGACTTCGACTCCGAAGACATCGACGGCATGGACGACGATGCAGGAGACGAACAAGAACCAGCACCTATAGGGCGTTGGAAGGCCACCTCGTCATATGACATATATATGGTGGATACTCCAAAAGATGGAGATGGCGATGGAACAGTGGGGGATGACGCCCCCAAGAAACAGCCAAAACGCCGGCGTCAGCGGCGCCGCTCTAAATCCCGCCAAAGCAAAAACGGTGATTCCGGCACGGGAGATAATACTACCCCGGATAGCGCCGAAGAACACCCACCTCAGCAAGATTCGGCACAGGAAGATGGAGAAGCCAGCCCTCATGAGAGAGCGGCAGACCGAGAGGTCGAGGATGATAACTATACGCCTCCCTCCGAAGACAAGGCAAGCCTCGATGATGACAAATTCGTCATACCATCAGACCCTGCCGAACAAGAGCGTTTTAAACGCAGGCTTTTAGCCACGGCAAGCAGCCTCAAGAAAAAGTAGCAACAGCTTAGAGCAACCCAAGATTTGCTAGCTGACAGATGGACTGAAGTCCTTGCGGCCGAAGAGTATGAACTCGAACGCCCCTCCGAGAGTTACCCGAAGCACAGGCCGCTACCCCGATCAGAGGAGGAAGCACCAACATCACCAGCGCATGACATGGCAGACCGGCCACCTCGCGGCCGCGACAGAGAGGCCTCTCGGCCCTCCACCCAATCCATGCCCCGATGCCACTCAACTAAGGCACGGGATAATGCGCCCGACCTGCGAGACATACTGGAGAATAAGGCAAGACAAACAAGATCGATCTACGGATCACGCAGGCGCCCTACGGCATGTGAAAATGATCTTCACTCCGGATACAACAAATCCGGCCGGGCCGAACACAACAGACATAGCTCTTCCGAGCTGCGTCGTGATATAGCCCAGTACAGAGGCACCGCACACCCGCTATGCTTCACGAATGAAGTAATGGATCATAAAATCCCAGAGGGTTTCAAACCCGTAAACATCGAATCATACGATGGCACAACAGATCCGGCGGTATGGATCGAGGATTATCTCCTTCACATCCACATGGCACGCGGCGATGATCTACACACCATCAAACACCTCCCGCTCAAAGTTAAAGGACCGGCCCGGCATTGGCTTAACAGCTTGCCAGCAGACTCGATCGGTTCTTGGGAGAACCTGGAAGCCGTATTCCTCGACAACTTCCAGGGCACTTACGTGCGACCGCCGGATGCCGACGACTTAAGCCACATAATTCAGCAGCCAGAGGAATCGGCCAGACAATTCTGGACATGGTTCCTAACAAAGAAAAACCAGATAGTCGACTTTCCGGACTCAGAGGCCCTAGCAGCCTTCAAGCATAACATCTGCGACGAGTGGCTTGCCCGGCACTTGGGACAGGAAAAGCTGAAATCCATGGCAGCCCTCACAACACTCATGACTCGCTTTTGCGCGGGAGAAGACAGCTGGCTAGCTCACAGTAACAACTTATCGAAGAACCCTGGTAATTCGGATACCAAGGACAAAAGTGGCAGGACACGTTGGAATAAGCAAAAACGCCGTGTTAACAGCGACAGCAATGAAGACACGGCAGTCAATGCCGGATTCAAAGGCTATAAATCCGGTCAGCGGAAAAAGCCATTCAAAAATAATACTCAGGGCCCGTCCAGTTTGGACCGAATACTCGATTGCTTGTGCCAGATACATGGCACCCCCGAAAGGCCAGCCAATCACACTAACAGGGATTGTTGGGTGTTCAAGCAGGCAGGCAAGTTAAGGGCCGAAAACAGAGACAAGGGGCTGCACAGCGACGACGAGGAGCCCAAGCCGCCGAACAACAATGGACAGAAGGGATTTCCCCCACAAGTGCGGACGGTGAACATGATATACGCAACCCACATTCCCAAGCGGGAGCGGAAGCGTGCACTACGGGACGTATACGCGATAGAGCCAGTCGCCCCAAAGTTCAACCCATGGTCCTCCTGCCTGATCACTTTTGATCGAAGGGACCATCCCACTAGCATCCGTCATGGCGGCTTCGCCGCATTGGTTCTCGACCCAATCATCGACGGATTTCATCTCATAAGAGTCCTCATGGACGGTGGCAGCAGCCTGAACCTGCTTTATCAGGATACAGTGCGGAAAATGGGCATAGATCCCTCAAGGATTAAGCCCACAAGAACGACCTTTAAAGGCGTTATACCAGGTGTAGAAGCCAACTGTATAGGCTTAGTAACACTTGAGGTGGTCTTCGGATCCCCGAACAATTTCCGAAGCGAAGAGTTAATCTTCGATATAGTCCCGTTTCGAAGTGGCTATCACTCCCTGCTCGGACGAACCGCATTCGCAAAGTTCAATGCGGTTCCGCACTACGCATATCTCAAGCTCAAGATGCCAGGCCCTCGAGGAGTAATTACGGTCAACGGAAACACCGAATGCTCCCTCCGTACGGAGGAGCATACGGCGGCTCTCGCAGCGGAGGTACAAAGTAGCCTTCTCAGGCAATTCTCCAGTCCGGCCGTTAAAAAGTTAGACGCTGCCAAGCGTGCCCGGAGTAACCCACAGTAGGACCGCCTGGCACACTCTGAGCAAGCGTAGCAATGCGGCCCCAACCCCAGCTTTTGCGACATAGAGAAAACAGTACCTCGCGTACATAACTACGCCCTTGAAATACCATGGGCACAGGGGAAGGGGCACAATAACGGCACGCCCAAAATACGGCTTAAAACGTACTAGGGGCTGCCGGATTCTTTTTTTAATTTAATTTTTTCTTACTTTCAGGACTCCATACTTCGGACGACCTATTCGGCAATTCGACTGCCGCACAAACGATGCAAGATCCAGGGAGGCAGACAAGCCATGCCGCATTATGGAACTCCCAGGTGGTCTCTGTTACGAGCGGTATACCTGTTTTAAATACAATTCCGCGGCCTGCCCCTGGTCAGGACATACTGAATAGTCCAATATCTTTTGCTTACCGCACTATTTGTATCGTTCGGCTTTGATAAATAGCCTCTATATAAACAATGCATAGCTTTTGTCTATTTTCTGCATTACTGTCTTTTATATATGTTCATTAATGACATGTTGCACCCGTACACTGTGGTACGGCAAGTACGCCAGGGGCTTCAGTACCCTTTAATATGGTGTGAGAAGTCCGTACACTTTCACAAGTGCGGCACCCCGAACTTATAGCACTATATGCATCGGCTCCGAATCATGATTTGGGTCAATAGTTGGGTTTGCCCGGCTCCTATATTTTGGTGCCTTACGTTCCGGTATATCGGCTAAGGTAGCACTAGGAGAACCACTGCGATTGTGCCCCGGTTGAGCTGGGTTAAGCACCTCAGTGGAGAAAGCTAAAACTGACTGTCATGATGAGGCGAGAGACCGATCGCTGTTCAAGAGGTTTTCCGAGTCCCTAAAGACTTATGCCGCTTCGAGCGAGGAGCCGGATTTGTCCGGCCAAGGCGTGGATAGCGCCCCGAACTCGGTCTTCCGAACTAGGGGCTTCGCCGAAATTTAAAATTATAAAGTTTTATGGCTAAGTGAGAGTGTTCAAGCATTATAGTCCGATTGCCTGGTTCGTTGTGCTGAGCGCCTCCCTCGAAGGACCCAACTATGGGAAAAAGAGCGCTCAGGTTTATCCCAAACACCCCAGCACTAGTGGCATGGGGGCAGAAGCCGACGACTGGCCATCTCTCAATTTTTTGATAAACGGCCGCACAGAAAATAATATTTTAAATTCAACAAGCATTGTTATGCGCCTATGAACAAGTTTTCAGCGCACAGGATAAAAACGAGCGAGTTTATTCAAAAAGTACGTCCTTGGTACATTCATCCGCCACAAGGCGGGCCCCCGCAAGAACATCCTTGTAATAGTTCTCAGGCTTGCGATGCTCCTTCCCCGGCGGCGGCCCGTCCTTCACAAGCTTCTCACCGTCCAGCTTACCCAGTGCACCTTTGCACGGGCAAGGGCCCGACGGGCACCTTCGATGCAGACGGAGCGCTTGATGACCTCGAGCCTTGGACAAGCCTCCACCAGCCGCCGCACCAGCCCAAAGTAGCTCCCAGGCAAGGCCTCTCCGGGCCACAGCCGAACTATGAAGCCCTTCATGGCCTGTTCGGCCGCCTTGTGGAGCTCGACCAGCTGTTTCAGCTGGTCGCTCAAGGGCACAGGGTGTCCGGCCTTAGCATACTGAGACCAGAACACCTTCTCCGTCGAGCTGCCCTCTTCAGCTCGGTAGAATGCGGCGGCGTCGGATACGCTGCGGGGAAGATCTGCGAATGCCCCTGGAGAACTCCGGATTCGGGTAAGTAACAAGTAGTTTACTTTTATATTTCTGCTTTGCATAAAATATGCCTTACCCGCTGCTATCTTCTTAATCTCCTCCAACTCTTGGAGGGCCTTTTGGGCTTCGGCCTTGGCAGACTTGGCAGTCTCAAGGGCCACCGCGAGCTCGGACGCTTGTGTCTTTGACTCAAACTCCAAACTCTCATGTTTTTTCATGAGAGCATGAAGCTCTTGCTGCACCTCGCCGACCTGAGCCCCAAGTTTCTCTCGCTCGGTGCGCTCCGCGGCCGTTTTCCTTTCGGCCTCGGACAGCGCCTGCTTGAGGGTCGCCACCTCAGTCGTGGCCCCTATAATAAGCAGTGCAATCCTATTATTTTTTGCAATCACGCCTCTCTATAGTCACTTTTTCTGTAAGGTATTTCCTACCTTCTTTTTCCTCAAGCTGCCGCTTGGCAAGGCCGAGCTCTTGCTTGGTCTGCTTGAGGTCCTGTTTCAGGATACCCACCTCCGCAGTCAGTGCGGCGGTGGATAGCAGCGAAGCCTGCACACGCATATTGACTCTTTATTGTTAGACTCTTGCAAAATTTACTAGATCCTCTATTCGGCTTTTCTTTCCGAACGCCAAACAAAGCATCAGGGGCTACTGTCTATGCGGTACTATTTTTATATATTTTTACTTACCTCGAAGCCTGTTAGAAGGCTAGCGCATGCTTCAGTCAGTCCGCTCTTGGCGGACTGAGCCTTCTGGATCACCGTACTCATAATAGTACGGTGCTCCTCGTCGATGGAGGCGCCGTCAAGCACCTCCAGCAGATTGTCCGGCACCTCCGGTTGGACGGAGGCCGCTGGCTCAGAAGACTTGCTCTTCTTGGAAGGAGTTCGCCTACCGTGGTCCGGAACTGTTGAAGATTCCGGCGCGGTGTCCGGCACAAAGCCGGACTTGGAGCCCTGGGGGGGTCTTGTCCCCTTTACTCTTGGGGTCCGAGAGGTCGCCCTGCGGCTCCTCCAGGACCACCTCCTCCTGCCCCAGAGCTCGTTGCGATGCCACTTCGGTGTCGTTTGTAGTGCGGGGGGAGACAGCGGGCGGAACAGAGTTCACGTCCGATGAATCCAGGGAGCCGCTCGATGACTCGTTGAGTTCGGCTCGGGGCGGGCTGCATAATTATGTTCGACATTAGGGAAAGCTGTGCGACAAAGGAACGTTATGAGTTACTCTGATATCCGAATACTTACGATTTCGCCGGACGCTTGGCCCTATCTGGCCACTCCTCTTCATCCTCTTCGGCGTCGGGGGAGTAGTTCGGCAGAGGGGCCTTGGGGTGGGGAGGAGCTGCCCCTTCTCGGGAAGCCGGTGCGCGATGTCTTTGGACAAGTATCCGGCCTTCCTAAGCTTTTTGACGTCGCCCTCCGTGACGGAGGAGACCTTCCACTTGCCTCCCGCTCCGGACATCGCTGGAGAAGGTCGAGGTGGGAAGTGCGGGCTGGGGCGCTGGAGCTCGAGTGCGCGGGAGATGGGTAGGCAAAGGAGGAAGAAGGCGTAGGTAAAAAGGGGGGATCCTTATACCCTTATATGGGCGGATGCGGTTATGCGTCCCCACCTGCCTAATAAAACTCGCTTGCCTCCCAAGCGCCGTGGTAAATGGCACGGTTGGGTTACCCACGTCTGTATTGATGAGAATCCCGTAAAGGGGGTACACGATCTCTGCTTTGACAAGACATGCCAAGGAAACCGCCTCGCAAAATATGCTGGGGTGGAAAAGTGAAAATGATTCAAGTAAAGGACTTGGCCGTAGTGTGATGACGCACTGCGGAATACGGCAGAAGATTTGATTTGTGTTAATATTATTCTCTCTATGGCAATATGTGGAAACTCATTTTGCAGAGCCGAACACTACTCTTGGTGTTTACAATCTTCTATGAAGGACTTGGAGGAGGAACCCGCCTTGCAATGCCGAAGACAATTTGTGCGCCGAACTCGTCGTCATTGAAGCCTGGTTCAGGGGCTACCGAGGGAGTCCTGGATTAGGGGGTGTTCGGGTAGCCGGACTATACCTTCAGCCGGACTCCTGGACTATGAAGATACAAGATTGAAGACTTTGTCCCGTGTCCGGATGGGACTTTCCTTGGCATGGAAGGCAAGCTTGGCGATGCGGATATTCAAGATATCCTACCATTGTAACCGACTTTATGTAACCCTAACCCTATCCGGTGTCTATATAAACCGGAGGGTTGTAGTCCGTAGGCAATCAACTCCATACACAACAATCATACCATAGGCTAGCTTCTAGGGTTTAGCCTCCTTGATCTCGTGGTAGATCTACTCTTGTACTACCCATATCATTAATATTAATCAAGCAGGACGTAGGGTTTTACCTCCATCAAGAGGGCCCGAACCTGGGTAAAACATCGTGTTCCCTGCCTCCTGTTACCATCCGGCCTAGACGCACAGTTCGGGACCCCTACCTGAGATCCGCCGGTTTTGACACCGACACCAGGTAAAGGCCCACAAGATTCTTGCGGATCATAATGGGCCGTCCCAGCTAAAGGCCCACGAGATTTCATCGACATTAATGGGCCGGCCCAGCTGTAGGCCCACAAGATTTTGAGGACCCTAGTAGGCCGACCCATTAACTGGCTGCCATGTTTTGGGCCAAATGTCGGCCCATATTTGATCCGGTCCATTAATGGCCTGCCGCGCTCCGGGCCTAATAGTGGCCCATATGAGATTTGGCCCATTAAAAGCCTACCACGTTCTGGGCCAAATTACGGCCCATATCAGGTCCAGCCCTTTAAGAGGCTTTGGGCTCACTTATGGCCCATATCAGATTCGGCCCGTCAACTGGACACTATGCTTTTGGGCCCACTTGCTAAAGGCCCACTTTGTAATTCGGCCTGATATTAGTTTTGTCCTGTTAAGGGCCCATTTAACATTTCGGCCCTATATTAATTTCGGCCTGTTAAAAGCCTGTCATATAGTTGGGCCTAACTACGGCCCGGTTTGCATCCGGCCTGCTCGCAGCCGATATCTGATTGGGCCAAACAAGGACCGAGACAATTTTGGCATGTTAAAAGCCTGTGATTTGATTCGCACAATCATGGGTCGGGGTTCATTTCGGGTTGCTGCTGGCCCGTGAGCTGCTCGGCACATTTCAGGCCCAACCTACATCGTGATTGCATGACGGCCTGATTATGTACCGTAATTTTACGGTTTGGCCGGTTTACTGCGAAGACAGGATATATATATATAATGTAAAATAACTACAACACCGTGAGTAAGAAAAAACCTAGACTATACAATAAAGAAATTACGGCATATTACATCCACTAGGCATCAAAGTTCGCCACGATGATAATAAAGCACAAGCAGACAGTAGATTACATACACTGGGCATCAAAGATCGCCACCAGTGCAAATAAACATGCCGACAAAATAATATACAAAACCGACAGCACTTCAATAGAGTTCAAGAAAGCTTAGCCCAGCTGGGGAGCTGCAACGCAAGCAGCTGAGCAAGATGATGAGACTGCGCTTGTTCAACACTTATATCTTCCTCACTCTGAAAGATAAACAAGCAGACAGATGACATATTTTGCACATAAAAGTATCAGTGCTGACAATTCATCACATTTCTTACTGACGAATAAAGTGACACAGTTTAAAATTGCAGTAACACAATATGTTATTGTTCAGGTCAAGACATGGCAGGAAATGACATTGTGAAGGAGTTGGCAGCTTCACGACACCACTGGATTACAGATCAAGAACTCATAAGTATCAATGGCTAGTGTGCTGTCAATTTATACCATTTCATATTGGCAAATAAAGAGACGGTTTAAATAATAGTAGAATGATATGACATTGTTCATTGTTAAGACATTGCAGAATATGACATTGTGTTGTAGTGGGTAGGTTCACCACACCACTGGATTACGGATGAAGAACAGAAGCATACATGCAGTGCAAAACAAGATCACTTGCTATGTATAGTTTAATTTACATGGTATGAAGAAGGAACTTGGTTGTACAACTGAAAACTTAAATTGAGTAAGGACATACTTTTGTTTATGAACTAAATAATAAACTTTAAACAAGCAATTTGGTGCAAACACCAAAAGTAAACAGCTATTGCAGTCATGCCTAACCAAATATATACAACAAAGTTTGAAGGCTTGAGATGGACAAACTTACATTATTGGTGAAGACATGCTCTATAAAGGCCTTGTCCATGCTGATGGGGGGGGGGGGGCAACTCAAGAAGTTTACCACAGAATCTTCTTCAAAAGCAATGCCTTTATTCTACATTTTGTTAAGAGTAAATATAGATGCGATAATATACGAAAAAATGGAGAATATTTAAGATAAGATGAAGAGTGATGCTACATAACCAAGTAGCTATAAATGAAAGTGCAGTGATATAGGCAAAAGGTACAGCCAAGAGCAATGCATAGCTAAACTTCTTCAGTACCAACCTTATGGTAAGAGTAAATATAGATATGATGTATAGAAAATGGAGGGCAAAGGAAAATAAGTTGTTGAGTGATGGTACATGAACAACTACCTGTCATTATAAGTACACTGATAAAGGACAACATGTACTTACAAGAACAATGCAGAGCTAAAAAAACATTGGCATTGGATATATATTCTATACTAATGTAACCATTCATACAGATCAGATAATTTGGAGCGAACAATTGATAAGCAAGCTATCATGCATACTACTGTCACATAATGAACCAAGTATGTATGCAAGTACAGTGATACAGGACAACAGGTACTAACAAGAGCAAAGCAGCGGGCAGCATATTTGCGATATCCTGTCATTCTTGTCAAACCGGAATTCTTCTTTGAGCAGATTTCCTGCATAAAAGATCCGTAAGGCACATGCGGAAAAGTAGAAGTTCAAATTGTCATGTGATTTCATAGACAGTACCTCATCCTGGGAACGAGACCTGTGCATAACAAGGTTTTTCCATTCAATGTCTTCTAAATTTAGCACAGGAGACTTCACCGAAAATTCGTTTATAGACTTGCCATCAAAGTGTGATTTCCTCAGGTAACACCGATACTGCTGCAATGCTTCCTTGAAAAGAACAAGCAACCTTTGCTCGTCATGACTATCCAGATTGACCCTCGCCTAGTTACAATAATGTAATGTAAATCATTGATGTGTTCAATCAGCAAAAAACAGGAAAATAATAACCATGAATAATAGCACTTACACGTAAGTTGGACAGGAAGATGTGAAAATGGTGTTTGTCTTCACAATAATCTTCCCATGATGGGAATATATGCACGTAGTCCCTAACAACATTGAAAGCATTGTCTTTTAAACTGGGAATAAATGGAATGGGGTTCCAATCTGCAGGAATTGGCCGTCTCTGCAGTTGGGATAGGTCTTCGGCCGGTGGACTTGCTGTACTTTTTGCTGGAGTGGGATTTTTCTGTGGTATAGCTGGTGCTATGGCAAATGAAATCGGTATACCTTTTGCTGGAGTGCAGGTCCTGTGTGGTGGGGCTAGTGGTGTGGCCAGTGAAGTATGGGTATAGTCTGTTGGAGTCAGTCCTACGTTTTGTGTCACTCGTTGTACAGCCAATATAAGTGGGTGCTGTCTTATTTCTCCGGCACCACCACATTTTTCAAGGACTTTGCTGGTGCTCCTTCAGGTTCGGCAATCACCCTCTTCCTTTTTGATGTCTGATGCACAAGAACATCATTTGAGTGGAAAAACATGGTATGATGACAGATGGAATATGTATTGATAATGTATGGGCATGGCATCTTGACATATATGATGAGTAAACTAAGCAGATGGCGGTGCAACAAAGTAGAAGAAATGCAAGACAACATATGCAAGATACCCGCAATCAATAAAACATTGCCAAATTAGAACAGGCACCTTGATGGGTGAACAGGACATGCCATCTTCCTTTGACTCCTCGAGGTTAGAATAGTCATTAGGATCATATTCTGAACAAGAATCAACAGGTGGGGAGCGTATGAGTTTCATTGCATCCAGAATGGCACTCAATGCCTTGGTGCCAATTTTGTAAGTCATTGCAGTGTTTAGCTTCAAGAGTGGACTGCTGCTAGTGCGACACAAAGCAGCTACACAGATCATAGTGTAGATATAATGGGAAAACCTTAAGCATCAGAGTAAAATCAGCAAAGTGGAACTTGCTGGAATATATGTGCTAGTATTGCCAGTACAGCTAGAAAGGCTTCGGAAACCAGCTCTCTTCAAGTGAAGGTGCGGTACTGTTAATATCAGTGTAACTCTCAAAGGTGACACAGCTCCCCGCATTTCCTTGCTATTCTTGTAGGATTCAAGTGGGCAGGCCACTACAAATCCTATTCCTATGTTTACTAGATCCTACGAATCAAAGAGGCTCAAAGTGTCCATCACAACTGACTGTATAGACCTCTACACTGCAAATGTCCCTGCTCATCTTCAGTACAAGGAACATATTGTACTACTATCATACTCCCTTCGTTCCAAAATATAAGTCTTGGTAGAGATTTCCACTATGGATCATGTACAGATGTATCCAGATACATTTTAGAGTGTAGATTCACTCATTTTGCTCCATATGTAGTCCATGGTGGAATCTATACAAAGACTTGTATTTAGGAACGGAGAGAGTACATATTAAAGAAGAACGGAAGAGGAACATGGTAAAGAAGAGCAAGCAGATTTTGGATAATAAAATGTTGGTTGCGCGGTGCCCACACATGATGAACCAGAGCGCATTAAGAATGCAACTCCCAGCTGTCTCTCGACCATTTCAGGCGGTTGGATGAAGATCCTACGTCTCCTAACCCTTCTTCTTCCTCGTCTCTGATTCTTCCCATATAGAACACCGCACGGGCCGCCGGCCGGACCACCGTCTGTGTTCCTCCGCCACCCCCCCCCCCCCCCCCCCCCCCCCCCACCCCCCCCCCCCATCGAGTTTTCTTTGTTCGGCGAGGCCCCACAACCACCCGAGCCCCTTCGATCACACCGGCGAACTCCGGCGAGCTCTGAAAAATCAACTGACCCAATTTTAAAATTTAGTCTACTGTGATTTAACTAGTGTGGAATATAAAAGGGGAAAACCATAAGCATTGGGAGTATAGTGTTGAGCGTGCCATGGTGGATCTGAAGGTGCAAACCAGACAAAGGCAACTTCGCAACCAAGACAAGAAACTAGAGTAAAGTAGTGGCGATCTATTTTCTTGCTGCGATAAATAAGTTGAGTAGATATGAAAGAGTACCGCCTCTGGTGCGACGCCGTGTACGCATCTGCTGAGAATTTGACGGTGCTGCGGTACCGATGGCTGTCAGCGGTGTGGAAGCAGATCTAGGAGGGTAGACGGTGGCGGTGGGGCGCGGAGGACGAGACGGTCGTAGGAGCGGCGCCGGCAAGGTGGACGACGGCGGGGATGAAGCGAGAGGACGGGATGCAAGGATCCCGGTCCGAAGCCGTGGATGAGAGAGGTTGATCTCTTGTAATGGACGGCGGCGTCGGGGTATCAGCTTTGGCATGGTGGAGGACGGCGGTGGATGGGGTGGCGGACGGCGGCGGACGGAGGAGGGTGGGTGGAGAGGGTGTTTTGGCGCCCACGGAGTACGAATGGGGAAAAGGGAGGTAGAGAGGAAGGGGGGACCATGTATTCAGGGCGCTCTTGTCTCAAATGCGAGGAAATTTACAAACTTAGCCCCCGTTTCAAATTTCTACTACATCACAACAACATTAGTCGGTTGGGGATAGGATGGTAATCTCGCATACACCGAATATTTGCCGACGAGAGTTTGTTTTTGGCGCCCACCGTGTATGAATATGAATTGGGGAGGGAGTCAATTTCGGCCGAGGACACACTGTGTTTTGGCGCCCACTGTATATGAATCCGGATGAGAGGCGGTTACATCACGTTTGGGTGAAATTACAAACTTACCCCTATCGAAACCTATAGAAATCCAGCAGATAGGCTTTGCATGGCAGAGATATGCAGTAGTGATTTCCATCTCGCAGATTTTGGTTTCGGGCGTTTACTGCGACTTTCCCCGCTGCATTCAAATTTTGCAGAGTGCACGTTTACCGTGCCAACTCAATTCGAATCCCGTTTGTACTCTATTTTTTTCGGGCGGGATCCATTTTCAATTGGAATTACATTCTATATACATCACTTTTTTATATATACTTTCAAAAGCACAACAAAGAATTCTGCTCCTTTATATGTATAATATGATCTACAAATACAACGATCTCGAAATCTTAAGGTTGAATTCGAAAAAATTTAACCAAATTATGTTCTACTAAAATGTATGGATCAGTAATATCTACATATTAAATAATATAGATGTGCGTGAATTCATATGAGTATGCATGTTTGATAGATCAATTTTGGTTTGAGTATGGATTACATGTATCATCATCTCGAATTCAATTATTTGAATCCATTTTTTGTTCACTCCTTTCACGCCCATCTCTCTCGCATGCATGCTCCTTCAGGAAGCTATCACTCTCTTTTCTCCAGCTCACCCGCACGCTCACTTCATGTTTCTCCTATCCTCGCAAACATGGTATCTTGACGTCTCCCTTGAGAAGTGTCACACTCTCCCTATCATTATACATTACACGGTTTTCATTTTCTCTCACATCTCTACTGTTCTATGGTATCACTCGGCACCTAAGCTTTCTTTTTCACCGCCACACACACAGTCTCCACTCATCTTTCACTTTGTCTTTCTCTCTATGGGATTCTCTCACACACCATATATGTCTCTACATATGACTCATACCACTAAAATTACTCTCTCTCTCTCTCTCCTGTAGACACAACATTTTTTGCAGTCTCCTTTTTGTCTCCATCCCAGACTGACATTATTCATTTGTTTACCGATCAGACAACCCCGACTACCATCTCCTCTCTCTCTCACACACACAGACACACACACAACTCCTGCTTCCACTCCCCTTCCCGACTACCGTCTCTCTCTCACACACGCAAAACTCTCGCTTTCGCACCCCGACTCGTATTTCTCTCACAAACATTTATCGACTAGCTAGCCTCTAGATAGGTTTATACACCCGCACACTCGTGCTTCCACCATCGCATACATCTCTCTCTCCCATTCCTTATATCTATGTAGGTTTTTCTTCCCTTCTTGAGACACGCCCTCTCGATCATGCACACACACACTATCTCCTCATTTTAAGCTGATACCTATCGCACACACACTCCTTGTGTCTTTGTCACACATGCACTCCGTCCTCCTCCACTCTCCCTCTCTCTCACACACACATGGGCTTTTTGCAACAACTAGCAAGATGCCCATGCGTTGCACGGAACATCAAGATGCATTTGTATGAGTAGTTTATCTTGTGGGGGAAAAGGATGAACGAGGGAAGGCCTTATTTGAAAATGTGGAGAGGGGTGTGGGTATCTTTTTGCAAAATTGCCATAGTTTCCTTCCTATCCGTCAGATATAGATCGGACGGCCTATATTGCAGGATGGCAGGCACACGATCATCACCGACAATTCTTTTTATAAGAGTAGGGATAAAAAATAGAGTTG